>NW_006922051.1:599324-620037 GCF_000298275.1 Orycteropus afer afer | reverse complement strand
ATTTCAGACTGTAGAAGCTGATAAAATTCTTCAATTTCCTCATCTGTGGCTTTGGTGGTTGGGGCATAAATTTGAATAACAGTCATATTAACGGGTCTTGTTGTTGTTAGGTGCTGTCAAGTCGTCACCAACTCATAGTGACCCTATGCACAACAAAACAAAACACTTCCCCGTCCTGTGCCAGCCCCATGATCCCCGTTATACCTGTTGCAACCATTCTGTCAATCAAGCTCATTAAGGACCTTCCTCTTTTCATTGCCCTCCACTTTACCAAACATGATATCTTTCTCCAGAGAATGGTCCCTTCTGACAACATGACCAAAGTAGGTGAGATGAAGTATGGCCACTCTCACTTCCAAGGAGTATCCCAGCTGCACTTTTTCCAGGACAGATTTGTTAGTTCTTTCAGCAGTCTATGGGGCTTTCAGCATTCTTGACTAACACTATAATTCAAAAGCATCAACTCTTCTTCAGTCTTCCTTATTCATTGTCCAGCTCTCACATGCATAAAAGGCAATTGATAATACCATGACTTTGGTTAGGCACACGTTATCTTCAAGGAGACATCTTTGTTCTTCAGCACTTGAAAGAGATCTTTTGCAACAGATTTGCCCAATGCAATACATTGTCTGATGTCTTGACTGCTGCTTCCATTGGTGTTGATGGTGGAGCCAAGCAATATGAAGTCTTTGACAATTTCAATCTTTTCTCCATTTATCATGATGCTGTTTATTTGTCCAGTTGCTAGGATTTTTGTTTTCTTTATATTGAGGTGTAAGCCATATTACATAAAGCAGCTCGGAGGCTGATTTTCCCTTGTTGTTGTTGTTGTTATGTGCTATTGAGTTGGACCCAACTCATAGCGATCCCTCCTTAGGTTTCCAAGGCAGTATCACTACGGAAGTAGATTGCTCCATATTAAGGCCAGGGCCTGAGGTAGGCAGGTGCAGAGGGGTTAGGAACAACAACTAAGGAAGACAAACTTGACTGTCAGTTTGTCATCCTGTGGTGGCTTGAGTGTTGCTGTGAGGCTGGAGGCTATGCTACCATGTTGCAAAATGCCACCAGGGTTACCCTGGTGGAGAGGTTTCAGTGGACCTTCCAGGCTTAGACAGACTCAGAAGAAGGAAGAGGCCTCCACTTCTCAAAGAATTGGCCAGTGAAATCTTATGAATAGCAATGAAACACTGTCTGATATATTACTGGAAATTTTTATGAACAGCTCTGAAATATTGTCCAACATAGTGCTGGAAGATGAGTCCATCAGGCCAGAAAGCACTCAAAATTTGACTGGGGAAGAGCTGACTCTTCAGGGTACAGATGATCTTAATTATATGAATAGAGTAAATAAATCTTTTGTGACCTCCATTGGCTGATATGGCATGACTCAAAATGAGCAGAAACACATGCAAACATCTATTAATAATTGGAACATGGTATATATGAAGTCTGAATCTAGGAAAATTGGAAGTTGTCAAAAAATGAAATGGAATGCATAAAGATCAATATCCTAGGCATAAGTGAGCTGAAATGGACTGGTTTGGGCCATTTTGAATCAGAAAACCAGATGATCTACTATTCCTAGAATGACAAATTGAAGAGGAATGGTGTGACATTCATTGTCACAAAGAGTGTTTCAAGATCTGTCCTGAAGTATAATGCTGTCAGTGATAAGATAAAATCCATATACCTACAAGGAAGACCAGTTATACTACTATTATCCAAATTTACACACCAACCACCAAAGTCAAAGATGAGGAAATTGAAGATTTCTACCAACTTCTGCAGTCTGAAATTGATCGAACATGCAATCAAGATGTGTTGATTATCACTGGCAATTGGAACACAAAAGTTGGAAACAAAGAAGAGTTACCAGTAGTTGGAAAATATGGCCCTGGTGATAGAAATAAGGCTGAAGATTGCATGATAGAATTTTGTAAGATCAACAACTTACTCATTTCAAATACCTTTTTTTAACAACATAAGTGACAACTATACATGTGGACTTCACCAGATGAAATACACAGGAATCAGATTGACTGCATCTGTGTCAAGAGGCGATGGACAAGTTCAATATCTTCAGCCAAAACAAGGCCAGGAGCTAACTGTAGAACAGACCATCAACTGGTCATATGTACTTTCAGGTTGAAGTTGAAGGCAATTAAAACAAGTCCATGAGAGCCAAAATATGACCTTGATGATATCCCTCCTGAATTTAGAGACCATTTAAAAAATGATTTGATGCATTGAACACCAATGACCAAAAACCAGAGGAATTATGGGATAGGATGAAGAAAGCAAGAGGTAATTAAAAAGAAAAAAAATTAAGACCAAAATGGATTTCAGAAGAGACACAGAAACTTGCCCTTGAGCAGAGAGTAGCTAAAGCAAATGGAAGAAATGACAAGATAAAAGAGCTGAACAGAAGATTTCAAAGATCAGCTTGATCAGACAAAGCCAATTACTATAATGAAATGTGCAAAGACCTGGAGTTAGAAAACCAAAAGGGAAGAACACACTCAGGATTTCTCAAGCTCAAAGAACCAAGGGAAAAATTTAAACCTCAAGTAGCAATATTGAAAGATTCTATGGGCAAAATATTTAATGATGGAGGAAGCATCAAAAGAAGATGGAAGAAATACACAGAGTCACTGTACCAAAAAGAAATGGTTGTGTTTATCCATTTCAAGAGACAGCTTATGATCAAGAACCAATGGTATTGAAGGAAGAATTCAAAGCTGCACTGAAGGAATTGGCGAAGAACAAGGCTCCAGGAATTGACAGAATACCCACTGAGATGTTTCAACAAATGGATGTCATACTGGAGGCACTCACTTTGTTATGCTAAGAAATTGGGAAGACAGCAACCTGGCCAACTGACTGGAAAAGATCCATATTTGTACCCATTCCAAAGAAAGATGATCCCACAGAATGTGGAAATTATAGAACAATATCATTAATATCACACGCAAGTAAAATCTTACTGAAGATAATTCAAAAATGGTTGCAGTAGTATATTGACAGAGAGCTTCCAAAAATGCAAGCTGGATTCAGAAGAGGACTTGGAATGTGAGATATCATTGCTGATGTTAGATAAATCTTGGCTGAAAGCAAAGAACAACAGAAAGATGTTTACTTATGTTTTATTGACTATGCAAAAGCATTTGATTGCATAGATCATAACAAATTGTAGATCACATTGAGAAAAATGGGAATTCCAGAACACTTGATTGTACTCATGAGGAACCTGTACATAGATCAAAAGGCTGTCATTCAAACAGAACAAGGCAATACTGCATGGTTCAAAATCAAGAAGGGAGTGCGTCAGGGTTGTATCCTTTCATCATACTTATTCAGCTTGAATGCTGAGCAAATAATCCAAGAAGCTGGATTATATGAAGAAGAAAATGGCATCAGGTTTGGAGGAAGGCTCATTAACAACCTGTGATATGCAGATGACACAACTTTGCTTGCTGAAAGTAAGGATGACTTGAAGCACTTACTGATGAAGATTAAAGACTTCAGTATGCAGTATGGATTACACCTCAATATAAAGAAAATAAAAATCCTCACAACTGGTCTAATAAACAGCTCCATGGTGGATGGAGAAAAGATTAAAGTTGTCAAGGATTTCATATTACTTAGTTCTACAATTAACACCAATGGAAGCAGCAGCCAAGGCATCAGACTGCGTATTGCATTGGGCAAATCTGCTGCAAAGGACTGCTTTCAAGTGATGAAGAGCAAAGATGTCTCCTTGAAGACTAAGGCATGCCTAACCCAAACCACAGTATTTTCAATCACCTCTTATGCATGTGAAAGCTGGACAGTGAATAAGGAAGACCGAAGAAGAGTCGATGCTTTTGAGTTGTGGTATTGGAGAAGAATGCTAAGAATGCTAAAAGGACTAACAAATCCATCCTGGAGCAAGTGCAGCCAGAATGCTCTTTAGAAATGAGAATGGCCAGACTTTGTCTTACCTACTTTGGTCATGCTGTCAGAAGGAACATGGAAAAGGATATCATGCTTGGTAAAGAGAAGGGTCAACAAAAAAGAGGAAGGCCCTCAATGAAATGGGTAGACACAGTGGCTGCAACAATGGGCTCAAGTATAGCAAGGATTGTGAGGCTGGCACAGGACCAGCCAGTGTTTTGTTCTGCTCTGCATAGGGTCACTATGAGTCAGAGATGACTCAATGGCACCTAACAATAGCAACAACAAAACAATCCATATTGCAGACTGTAGTCTTCAGTCTTCATCAGTAAGTGCTTCTAATCATCCTCACTTTCAGCAAGCAAAGCCTGCATATCGTAGGTTGTTAATAATTCTTCCTCCAATCCTGATGGAGGAAACTATTCTGAAACTACTTCGCCCAATTAGGGGGAAAAAAAAAAATGAACACTCACTTGGGAAGTTTAGGGATGAGAGACTTAGCCAGGCAGAACGCAATTTGAATGAAAGCAAATGCTCCTAAATTAATATACCCAGTCACAGATGACAATACAAACTTACGTGTATAGTTGTTAACACCAGTTGATGTAGTGATCTACATATCTACCTTGGTTATAGAATCTTCTGAAACTTATGATTATTTTAAAATACTTGGACCCTGTTGTTGTTGTTGTTGTTGTTAGGTGCCCTCAAGTTGGCTCTGACTCATAATGGACTCTATGAATAAAAGAAAGACAAACTACCCAGTCCTGCACCATCTTCCCAATCCCTGTGTTTTGGTTACATAGTGCCTCTCTGACAGGAATATACCACAAATCAGATGGCCTGAACAAACAGGGATTTTATTCTCTTACAGTTTTGGAGGCTAGAAGTCCAAGTTCAAGGTGCCAGACTCTAACAGCTGGGTGAAAACCCCTCAACCTTGTTCTTCAGCTCTGCCTCCTGCTCCTGGCCCACTGAAGCTGGTGGTTTTCTTTACTCAGACAGCTGCTGGATGCTGAGGTTGACAAACCCAAGGTCAACAAGTAAAAAGGCACAGTCCCAATGCTACCAAACAACACAGCAGGCTACTAATTCAAATCCAGAAGAAGTCCCAGGATCGGCAGGGCATGGCAGGCTACTGAACAATGACTTGGCTACATGCAGGGTTCAAGCGTGCGATAAAGCTGGAAAACTTCTTCATAGTTGCTTCTTATATACCAGAAGCAGACCACATCCTTAAAGTAGCTGCTCAGCTGCTCCAAAAGATTCCACCACGGAGTTAATTACCAACCTTACCGTGGAGAATAACTGCATCCAGCTGCCCAGCCACTCAACCAGGCCCAGCCAAGTTGACACACAAACTTAACTACCACATCTTCCTATGCATGAAGCCACTGTGCTGTATGTATCGTTGAGGGCCTTCCCCTTTTTCTCTGACTGTCTACTTTACCCAACATGATATTCTTCTGCAGGGAATAGTCCCTTCTGACAACATGACCAAAGAAGGTGAGATGAAGTCTGGCCATTCTCACTTCCAAGGAGGATTCTGGATGCACTTCTTCCAGGACAGATTTGTTAGTTCTTCTGACAGTCCGTGATACTTTCAGTATTCTTCACCAACACCACAACTCAAAAGCAACAACTCTTCTTTGGTCTTCCTTATTCATTGTCCAGCTTTCATATGCATATGAAGCAATTGAAAATACCATTGGTTTGGATTAGGTAGGTATACCTTAGACTTCAAAGTGACCTTTGCTCTTTAATACTTAAAGAGATCATTGGTATAGATTTGCCCAGTGCAATACTACATATGATTTCTTGACTGATGCTTCCGTGGGTATTGATTGTGGATCCAAGTAAAATGAAACCTTTGACAACTTCAGTCTTTTCTCCATTTATCATGATGTTGCTTATTGGTTTAGTTGTGAGGATTTTGTTTTCTTTATGTTGAGGTGCAATCCATACTAAACACTGTACTCTTTGATCTTCTTCAGTAAGTATTTTAAGTCATCTTCACTTTCAGCAAGGAAGGTTATGTCATTTGCATATCACAGGCCGTTAATGAATCTTCTTCCAATCCTGATGTCACTTTCTTTTTCATGTAGTTCAGCTTCCTGGATTATTTGGTCAGCATGCAGATTGTTTAAGTATGATGAAAGGACACAACCCTAATGCACAGCTTTCCTGATTTTAAACCATGCAGTATCACCTTGCTCTGTTCAAATGACTGCCTCTTGGTCTAGGTATAGGTTCTTAATGAACACGACTGAGTGTTCTGGAATTCCCATTCTTTCCAATGTTATCCTTAATTAGTTAAGATGCACACAGGCAAATGCTTTTGCATAGTCAATAAAACACAGGTAAACTCTTTCTGACATTCTTTGCTTTCAGCCATGATTGATTTGACAGCAGCAAAGATATTCCTCATTTCATGTCCTCTTCTGAATCCAACTTGAATTTCTGAAAGTTCGTTGTCAATACACTGCTAACAGTGTATTACAATACACTGCAAACAACTCTTTTTGAATTATCTTCAGCAAAGTTTTACTTGTGTGTAATATTAATGATACTGTTTGATAGTTTCCACATTCTGTTGGATAACTTTTCTTTAGAATGGGCACAAATATGGATCTCTTCCGTTGGCCAGGTAGCTATCTTCCAAATTTCTTGGCATAAATGAGTAAGCACCTCCAGCCCTACATCCATTTGTTGAAACACCTCAATTGGTATTCTGTCAATTCCTGGGGACTTGTTTTTTGCCCATTTTTTCAATGCAGCTTGGACTTCTTCCTTCAGTACCATTGGTTCTTGGTCATATGTTACCTCTTGAAATAGTTGAACATCAACCAATTCTTTATGGTAAAGAAACTCTATGTATTCCTTCCATCTTCTTTTGATGCTTCCTGCTTCATTCAATATTTTACCCAAAAAATCCTTCCGTACTGCTATTCAAAGCTAAGATTTTTTTTTCTTTATTTCTTTCAGCTTGAGAAATGGCAAGTGTGTTCTTCCCTTTTTGCTTTCTACCTCCAGGTCTTTGCACATTTCATTATAATACTTCACTTTGTCTTCTCAAGTGTCCTTTGAAATCTTCTGTTCAGTTCTTTTATTTCATCATTTCTTCCATTCATTTTAGTGATTCTATGCTCAAGAACAAGTTTCAGAGTCTCTTCTGACATCCATTTTTGTCTTTTCTTCCTTTCTTGTCTTTTTAATGACCTTTTACTTTCTTTATGTGTGATATTCTTGATGTCATCCCACAACTCATCTGGTCTTCAGTCACTGGGTTCAGTGCATCAAATCTATTCTTCAGATGGTCTCTACATTCAGGTGGGATATAATCAAGGCCATATTTTGGCTCTTGTGGACTTGTTTTAATTTTCTTCAGTTTCAACTTGAACTTGCATAGGAGGAATTGATGATCTGTTCCACAGTCAGCTCCTGGCCTCTTTCCACAAATGTAGTTGATTTGATTCCTGTCTATTCTATCTGGTGAGATCCACATGTATAGTCGCTGTTTATGATTTGGACCTTGAAGAAGCATCAAAAGTGTTAAAAGATATGGATGGAAGATAGAATAGTACATTTTTATGCAAATAATGTGCGTAATTCAGTTTTCTGCAATCTGTAAAACACCATTGTGTATTAGTTTTCTATGTGTGCTATGCACATTATGTGCACTATGCACATTATGTGTGCGTGTGCTCAGTATTTGCAGTGGGCACATTATGTGCAAATATGAGAGGGATGATCTTCTCCTTATTACTTCCTTTTGGTATAGGTAAAATTCCTGGATGCTATACATAAAGGAAATATAACAACACTCTGAAATGTAGAGAGAAGATGACTGAAAAGCTAGGGACCTTGGGTCCTGAGAAACAACATCTCAGTGAAGTCCTTGGATTTCTTCCCTCACCCAAATGTGAGTAGTTGTTCTGCCCATCCCCCCATCAGTGTGGTGTCAACAGAGGCCTAGTGGGGAGCTTGAATTTTTACCTCCAAATGGCAGTATCAAGGTATCCCTTTTCACTGGAGGATGTCAACAAAAGCTGATACACGAAAAACTAGACCTTTGTCCCCAACTGGAAGTAAGTGGTATGGCATCAGAGGAGGCCTGCTTAAACAGAAGATTTAAATGAGATTTGTAGTCTCATAACATAATACTCAAAATGTCCAGGATACAATAAAAAGTCACTCATAATACCAAAAACCAGGAAAATCTCAGCTTGAATGAGAAAATGCAACCAACACTAAAATGAAACACAATTTAGAACTACCTGACAAATACATTAAAACAACCATCATAAAAATTCTTCAATGAGCAATAACAAACACATTTGAAAAAAAATTTATAAAGTTAAAAGTCAGAAAGCATCAGAAAATAAAAAGAAAATATAAAGAAGAATAAAATGGAAATTTTAGAACTAAAAAAATACAATAACAAATAAAACACTCAGTGGATGAGCTCAACAACAAAATGGAGAGGATGGAGAAAAGAACTTGAAGATAGAACAATAGA
Organism: Orycteropus afer afer; assembly: GCF_000298275.1. NCBI lineage: Eukaryota > Metazoa > Chordata > Mammalia > Tubulidentata > Orycteropodidae > Orycteropus > Orycteropus afer. The sequence continues at coordinate 611,585 of NW_006922051.1, read as the reverse complement.
AATTACCTGTGGTATTTAAGGTAGGCACCAGCTTGGCTGGGCCTGGTTTTGAATGGCTGGGCAGCTGGATGTAGTTAATCCCCATGATGAGATTGGTAATCAACTCCATGGTGGTATCTTCATTGAGCAGCTGAGTAGCTCCCTTAGGGATGTGATCTGCTTCCAGTATATATGGAGAAGTGTTGAGAAAGATCTCTGAGCTTTTTGGCATGCTTGGGCCATGCATGTAGCCAACTCTTCATTCAGTAGCCTTCCGTGTTGTCTGTCAATCTTGGGACTCTCTCTGGACTTGAATTAGTGGTCTGCCATGTTGTTTGGTAATCTTGGGAGTGTTCCATTTTATTTGTCAGCCTTGGATTTGTCAGCCTCAGCAACCAGCAGCTGCCTGAATTAAGAGATGCCTCCAGCTTCATTACCTAACTTGAATCACAGAGAGAAAATAGGCTAAAAAAAAGTGAGTATAGCCTCAAGGATCTGTGGAATCATAACAAAAGATTCATTATTTATTTCATCAGAGTACTGTAAGGAGAGCAGAAAGAAGATGATGCTGAAAAAAAGTAAAGAAATCATGACTGAAAATCTCTCCCCACCACACACTCATAACAACAACAAACTATTAACCTACACATTCAAGAAGTTGAGTGAATTCTAATTAGAATAAACACTAAGATGTACACACCAAGATGCCTTAGAATCAAACTTCTAAAAACTAAAGAAAAAGAAAAATATCTCAAAAAGAGACAGAAAAAAATGACATCTTACCAAAAAGGGAAAAATAATGTGGATAACAACAGATTGCTCATCAGAGCCATGGAAACCAGGAAGGAAGTGGCACAAAATTTTTCAAGTTTGAAAGAAACAATTGTCAACCCAGAATCCAATACCCAGCAAACATATCCTTTAGCAAGGAAGGAGAAATCAAGACATCCTCAGATGAAGGAAAACAAAGATAATTTATCTTCAGCATGCCTACATTAGAAGAATGGCTAAAAGAGACAGGAAAAGATAAAAGAAGTAATCTTGAACCATCAGAAATGAAAAGAAAACAACAGAAAGCACAAAAATATGGGCAAATTCAGTAAAATTTCTCCTCTTGGATTTCTATATTATGCTTGACAGTTGAAGCAAAAATCATAACATTGTCTTATGTGGTTATCAATGTATGTAAGGGAAATGTTTAAGACAATTTTATTATAAATGGGAGGTGGTAAATGGGATTTCAGTGAGGTAAAGATATTACATTTCAACTGAGCTGACAAAATGTTGACACCAGTAGATTGTGATAATTTATGTTATGAATTGAATTGTGACCCCCCAAAATATGTCATCTTGCCTGGGCCATGATTCTCAGTATTATGTAATTACCCTCCGTTTTGTGATCTAGTGTAATTATTCCTATGTATTGTAAATGTTAACCTCTATAATGTTAACGAGGCAGAATTAGAAGCATTATATTAATAAGACAGGATGCAATCTACAGGATTAGGTTGTATATTGAGTTAACTTCTTTTGAGATATGTTGTTGTTGTTGATAGGTGCTATTGAGTCACTTCTAATTCATAACAACCTTATGCACAACAGAAAAAAAACACTATCTGGTCCTGCACTATCCTCATAATCGTTGCTATGAGTCTATCATTAGAGCCTCTGTGTCACTCCATTTTGTTGAGAGTCTTCCTCTTTTTCACTGACACTCCACTTTACCAAGCATGATGTCCTTCTCCTGGGACTTCTTGCTCCTAATAACATGACCAAAGTATGAGAGATGAAGTGTCCCCATCCTCTCTTCTAAGGAGCATTATAGCTGTACTTCTTCCAAGACTGATTTGTTCATTCTTCTAACAGTCCATGGTATATTCAGTATTCTTTACCAACACCACAATTTACATATGTCAATTATTCTTTGGTCTTCTTTATTCCTTGTCCAGCTTTAATATGCATATGAGGCAATTGAAAACACCGTGGCTTGGGTCAGGTGCACCTTAGTCTTCAAAAGATATAAAGGAGATTAAACAAGTCACCAGAGATGGAGGGGCCTACAACCACCAAGATAGAAAAGCTGAAGGTATAGCACCTCCTTTGGACCCAGGGTCCCTGCACTGAAAACTTCCTGGACTGGGGAAGATTAATGCCATGACACATGTAGATTTCCAAGGAACTCTGGGTCCACAGATGTTGAAAGGAGACAAGGACCTTCCTCCAGAGCCAAAAGAAATAGAAAGAAAGCCTTACCCTAGAGCTGGCACCCTCAATATGGACTTCTAGCCTCCTAAATCTCCCTCTGTCATCCCTACAGTACATGAACTAACTCTCAGATACTCAGCTTCCTTTTAAATAAAAAGGGGAATATATCTATTTTGAAGATTAGACATGTTTTGATAATATGAATGTGTCTGGCATAGATATCCTGATTTTTAAAATCAGGAAAGGCATGCATCAGATTTGTATTCTTTTACCATACTTATTCAATCTGTATGCTGAGAAAATAATCCAAGAATCTGGACTATATGAAGAATAATGTGGCTTCTGGATTGGAGGAAGACTCATTAACATTCTCCAATATGCGGGTGGCACAATCTTGCTTGCTGAAAGTGAGGAATATTTGAAGCACTTACTGATAAAGATTAAAGACTGAAGCCTTCAGTATGGATTACACTTCAACATGCAGAAAACAAAAATTCTCATAACTAGACAAATAAAAGAACATCATGGTAAATGGAGAAAAGATTGAATTTGTCAAGGATTTCATTTTACTTGGTTTCACAATCAATATCCATGGAAGAAGCAGTCAGATGAAACAGTGTATTACACTGGGCAAATCTGCTGCAAAAGAACTCTGTTAAAAAGCAAAGATGTCACTTTGAGGGCTAAGGTGAGCCTGATCCAAGCCATGGTATTTTCAGTTGCCTCATATGCATGCAAAAGCTGGACAGTGAATAAGGGAGACTGCAAAAAAATTGATGTCTTTGAATTATACTGTTGGTGAAGAATACTGAATATACCATTGACTGCCACAAGAATGAATGAATATGTCAGAATGTGCCTTAGAAACAAGGATGGTGAGACTTCATCTCATGTTATCAGGTGGGACCAGTCCCTGGAGAAGGACATCATGCTTGGTAAAGTAGACGGTCAACAAAAATCAGGAAAACACTCAACAAGATAGAATGTCACAGTGGCTGCAACAATGGCTCAAGCATAGCAATGATTGTGAGGATGTCGCAAGACCAGGCAATGTTCTGTTCTGTGGTGTATGGAGTGGCTATGAATTGGATCCAATTCTATGGCACGTAACAACAGCTGGCACAGAACAAAGTGAACTGTAGATATTTAATATTAATTTTCCTCTTTCCATCTCAGTTTTCTGTTGGGCAGAGAAATCTAAAAACCTTTAAAATGAAATTCAACTACACATTTTCATGTTTCCTTTAAAAATAAATGTGAACTGGAGTATAATCTTTTTTAATAAATAAATAAATAAATAACTTTTTATTGTGATTTGGGTGAAGGTTTATGGAGGAAATCAGTTTTCTATTCAACAATTCATACATAATTTGTTACCTGAGTATAATCTTAATATATAGATCATTTGGAGAAGAAATCTGGAAAATTTTTAATCTTATTGATTCTATCACTCATTTATAGGGTGACTGTATAATCTATTGTCCAATCTAGAACACATTTAAGAGTAAAAGGGCACACTATTAATACTTTATCCCAGGACATCAGGTGTAAATTGAGATTGTCATGGACAAATCAGGATGTATAATAGTCACAGATCAGTTATTCAGCTGTGACTCAAGAGAGCAGCCATAATGAAAATCCTAAATTTTGTTCACTTGAGGTCATGCATTTTATTTATGAGAAAATTTCAGTAACTCTTAGCAGAACCTATTTACTCTTCTTTTACACTAAGTCCACAAATTGCTTTCTTAGTTTCTAATTCTCAAGGACATTGACTACAATAAGACATGGTAACAGATAAAATTTCAGCAAGAAGTCACTGTAACCATCTATAGAAGACCTAGGATCAAGTTTAGAAGTGAAGGAAAACAGTTTCACATATCTTAATAGGCAGGAAATAGTTGTATTATAGAACAGTGCCAGTAGTCATGTTCATAATGTTGACCTTGAGTCATTAAAGAAAATTTGACTCACATTCACAGTATATTGTTGAAGGAGTTAAGAAAGCATGAACTTCATTACTACACAAAATATTTATTGTTTTGTTTTTCAAAGAATAAATGTTTAACTATTTGAAATAGTCAATTAGAAAATATAATATGCTTATACCCACCAAACCAAACTAAACCCATTGCCGTCGAGTCAAATCTGACTCCTAGAGACCCCTCTTGGGGTTTCTGAGGTGGTATCACTATGGTAGTAGGTTGCCCAATCTTCCTTCCAAGGAGTGGCTGGTGGGTTTGGACTGCCAGCCTTCTCGTTAGCAGTCAAATGCCTTAGGCACTACACTACCAGAACTCCCTAAACTAAGCCTAATTAAACCCGATTAGCTTAAACCCAAGCTGGGCCCACCTTACATTCAGAGTTACGTGTGCATGACCAGAAGGGTTGTGGAGAAGTACCTCAGAGCTTCTTAACAAGAAACTCCAACGAAGGAAAGGAAGCACATACAAGAGAAGGTGCCAGAAGAGTGGAGACTGAATGAGAGGGGGCATTTCTGAAAAAAGCATAGTTCTTACTATATTACCTGGCCCATTTCTTCCTTCTCCTCCTGCACTCCTCCACATTGCAGCTCTGTGCCAGAACCCTGGAGAGTAGAGTTCTAACAAACATATATTAAATGATAGCTGAAAGCACTGTGATGCCCCTTGGGACTTGGAAAGGGCTAGAAATTCCCCAGTAGTGGGTAGAATCCAAAGTCAGTAAAATATGTTACCTTTGTGGTGACCTCAGACTGATGGGGACACACAGATCTTAAATATATTTGGGGATCTGGATAGCTGAGATTTTACTTTGTGTTCTAAGTGCAACCTACTCACCTTATCCTACTGTCTGCTACACTTGAAGACTACACCTAGATTTTTTTTTTTTCTGATGATAAAAGTAATATAGTTGATATAGTCCTACATGATATAAAAGTAAAATCACAGTCCTAGTTGTGGGGGAAAAAAAAGAAGGGGAAATGTGGGAGGATAAAGGTAAAGCAAATAGCACAAAGAGGAAGAAATTATAGAGCTGTGATAGTGGGAGCTGTGTGTCAACTTGGCTGGACCACAATTCTGTGTAGTTTAAGCAGTTGTGATGTGGTCATTCCCATGACAGGACTGGATGTATATGTTTTGAGCAGCCAATCCATTGAAAGGGAGTTTCCCAAGGGGTGTGGCCTGCTTCCAATATTTTTATGGACATCCTGGGAAAAGAGACACTGTTCTGTGGATTGGGATGTTGTGCTGCCTACAACTGTCCCTGAGCAAACAATCCACCATTTGGCCTGGAGATCTTGGATTCATCATTCGTTGGAGCCAACAGCCAGTGTACTGCCTGCCAACCTTGAGCTTGTCAGCCCCTGCAGCTGCATGAGTTGGGAAAAGCCTCCAGCTTGATGTTTGATCCAAGAACTTGGTACTTTCCAGCTTTTATAAGTGTATGAACCATTTTCCTAAGATAAATTCCTCTTTCTCTATATGTATATATAAACTTTACTGGTTTTGCTTCTCTAGAGACCCCAGCCTAACACATATGATACCAAGAGAGTGGGGTGCTGCTCTGACAGATACCTAAAATGTGGAAACAGCAGTGGACTGTGTCCTTGACCCAAGACACTGGCAGAGAGACCTCAGCATGCGGCATGAGAGATGGCAGCAGTAGAGCCAAGAGACTGACAGAGAGATATCGGCAGAGAGACCAGCATGAGACACAGCAGTAGCAGAACCCAGAGACCAGCAAGAGACAACCCATGGAAGAGAAAGCTGGATGCCATTGGGTAGGTGGCTTCCTGGCAGAGTGGGTTGCCTTCGGGCATTAATTGGTGGAAGATACTGGCATGAGATGGAGTAGCAGGTTGGCCAGCCCATGGACCAAGAAATCTGAATGTCCTTTGGGCAGGAAGATGCCTGGAGGAATGGGTTACCCTCAGGCATTAATTGGCAGAAGCAGAGAGACCAAGGAAACAGGAAGCAGAGCTGCCACAGCCTCAAGGGTAGAACTATGGCCTTTGAGGGTAGAACCACCACAGCCCCCTAGGTATCAAAGAGCCAGACCTTCACCAACTTGGTTTTGGGGTGTGGGGCTGCTTGTTCATGTAAACCAATGGGATAGAGTTGCAGCCGATGCCCAACAGTGAGGGGGCAGGACTGCCATGCCAAAGAGGGAGATAAACAGAGCGTGCCAGGCCAAGGGAGTGAGGTCAGCACTCAGGAACTAGGGGACTAGAGCCACCCAGTGAAGTAGATCGGTACAGATGCCACCCACTGAAGATCATACAGGTGCCAAGTTGACAAGGGTGGAATTGTGGTAGTTGATGTTAAATGTCAACTTGGTTGGGCCTGGTTGAGTGGCTGGGCAACTGGTGGTAGTATTCTCCATGATGAGACTGGTAATCAACTCCGTGGTGGAATCTACTGTGAGCAGCTGAGTGCCTTAGGGATGTGATCTGCTTCCTTTATTTAAGGGAAGCCTTGGTGAATGGTCTCTAGCTTATTGTTGTCATTAGGTGCCATCAAGTCATTTCCAACTCATAATGACCCCATGCACAGCAGAACGAAACACTGCCAGATCCCGTGCCAGCTCCATGATCTCTGCTATACTTGAGCACATCATCCCAGCCACCATGTCAATCCATCTCGTGGAAGGCCTTCCCCTCTTTCGTTGACCCTCCACCTTACAAGCATGACATCCTTCTCCAGGGAATGGTCCCTTCTGACAACATGACCAAAGCAGGTGAGACAAAGTCTGGCCATTCTCACTTCCAAGGAGAATTTCAGGTGCACTTCCTCCAGGACAGATCTGTTAGTTCTTTTAGCAGTCCATGGTACTATCAGCATTCTTCGCCAGCACCACAACTCAAAAGCATCAACACTTAAGGAGAAGCCTTGGAGAACAGTCTCTAGCTTATAGCACCCTTGAACCCTGGATGTAGCCGTGTTGTTACTTAGTAGCCTGCCATGCTCTGCCAACCTTGAGACTTTCAGTGGACTTGAATCAATGGCCTGCCATGTGGTCTGGTAACATGGAGACTGTGCCTTGTTGTTTGTTGACCTTGGGTTTGTCAGCATCAGCAGCCAGCAGCTTTCTGAGTGAAGAGATGTCTCTAGCTTCAGTGGGCCAGGAGCAATCGGCAAAGCTGAAGCCCAAGGTTGAGGGACTTTCACACAGCCCCTAAAGCCTGGCACTTTGAACTCGGACTTAAAGCCTCCAAACTGTAAGGAGAATAAACTCCTTTTTGTTCAAGCCATCCTATTTGTGGTTATAGTCCTGTCAGAGCAGCACTAGGTAACCAGAACAAGAAATAACAGGATCTGAAAAACTAGTTGGAATGTTCTGAATCTGTAACTGTGAATTCTTTTTAATATTATCTTCCTGGGACCACTTGTGTAGTTGTGTCTTCATGTTCAATTTTTTATATCCCATTTATAGGAGAAATTATTTGGCAATTAATGTCTTTGGAAACTGAAATTCTAGCAAATCTTTTAGATGAATTTTGCTTAAATTACTATCCTGGTTCCTTGGACAAAGTTTATTTATGTTTAAAGCTGTTATTTTTCTTGAATATAATATTAAAATGTATATTTCCCTCAGTAAATTGGCTGTTATTCAAATATTGAAAATGTAGGGTATTTGTTGTGTGTACATGTACACTACTGGTTCTGGGATTAATTTTTTATATATGAGCTTGATTTGTCATATAAATGATTTATTTTGAATAATCAAGAGAGAATGTTCAATAATGTTCAATAAAGTTTTATCATTAAAAAATAGTGATGTTTTTGTTGTTAGATGCCATTGAGTTGGCTTTAACTCATAGCAACCCCATGCACAACAGAAGAAAACACTACCCAGTTGTGCACCATCCTCATAATCCATGCTATGCTTGAGCCCTTCGTTGCAGCCACTGTGTCAATGCATCTTATTGAAGGTCCTGCCCTTCTTTTTTGACACTGTACTTTACCAAACATCATACCTTGAGTTCTGAAAAAAATAGGACAAATATGAGTGAGACCCATAAGTCCCTTTTTCTCATATGAGCTATACATTGGAAAAATGAAATCATTAGTTTATCAGTAGTAAAAGTGAATTTTGGGGTCTTATACCTGTCTTTTTTTTTTTGGTCTTATTTCAGAACTCAAGGTATCATGTGTGGTAAAGTAGAGGGTCAGTGAATAAGGGAAAGACCCTCAATGAGATGGATTGACACAGTGGCTGCAGTGATGGACTCGAGCACAACAAGGATTGTGAGGATGGAGCACAACTGGGCAGTGTTTCGTTCTCTTTGCATGAGGTCGCTATCAGTCAAAGCTGACTCAGTGGCATCTAACAACAACAACATCTGTGGACAAGCAAACTTTCTGATGTTGGAACCAAAATTTGACAGACCCTCTTGCCCAACTGGACAGGGTGATCCTCATCACATAGAGAAGGCAGGCACATGTTCTCTTTTGGGGAAATGTGTATAGCTCACTATAAAAAGGAAGTAAAATGAAAAGTTCGTGCTATACGTGCCCAGTTTTCTCCTTCCAAATTTGGATTTGATAAGTCAGGGAAAATATTACCTACTGTGTTTTGTACACGTAAAAGGAAACGTCAGCTTTGCTTCCAAAAACACACACTGGCTTTCTGTTCTCTTAACCATTAACCCAGGGGTTTGGTCACTCTTCAAGGGGAAAAAATCAAGAATGTGTCAGAATACTCCTGTGCCCCCCCCCATATGGGTGCTTCTTCAATATTAACCTCTATGCCTTTGAATATTATCCCAGGACCACAGGGGAGCAGATTTGTTTTTGCCCCTGAAGGCTTTTTAAAAAAAATAGTTTATTGTGTTTCAGTTGGAAATTTACACAGTAGATTAAGTTCTCATTTAATAATTTTTATAGAAATTGTTGCATGACATTGGTTACAGTTTTCACAATATGTCAGCACTCTTATTCTTTCCATTCTGTTTGTTTCATTTTCCATTGACCTAACTTCCCTGCCCCTCCTAGCCTTCTTAGCTTTGCTTTCAGGTGTATGTTGACCATGTAGTCTCATATAGTTGATTGTTTAAGGAAGCACATTACTCACAGGTGATACTGTGTATTTTATAAGCCCTATTATTTGGCTGAAAGGTGACCCCAGGAATAGCTTCAGTTCTAAATTCAAAGTGGATCTTAGGGCAATAGTCTCAGGGGTTCCTTTAGTGTCCATTAGTCCAGTAAGTCTGGCTCTTTTTTCTTTTTACTAACTTGAATTTTGTTCTACATTTTTCCCCCATTCTATCTAGGACTTTCTATTGTGTATTGTGTATTCTTTTTAGAACAGTTAGTAGTGGTAGCTAGGCAACATCTAGTTCTTCTGGTCTCAGATTAGAAGAGACCATGTGTATTGTTTCTCTAGTGCTGCTATGACAGAAATACCACAGGTGGTTTTAACAAACAGGGATTTATTATCTTACAATTTAGGAGGCTAGAAGTCAAAGTTCAAAGTGCTAGCTCTAGGGGCTGGGTGAAAGCCCCTCAACCTTGGGCTTCAGCTCCACCTCTTGCTCCTGGCCCACTGAAGCTGGAAGCTTCTCTTAAATCAGCAAGCTGCTGACTGCTGAGGCTGATAAACCCAAGGTTGACAAGTAAAATGGCACAATCCCAAAATTATCAAACCACACAGGATGACACTAATTCAAGTCCATTAACAGTCCCAAGATCAGCAGATAACATGACAGGCCCTTGAGGTGTAGACTTGGCCAAATGCAGGATCTAGATATGCCAAAAGCTCAAGACGTTTCTCAAAGCTTCTTCTTATATATTGGGAGCAGACCACATCCCTAAGGCAGCTACTAAGCTGCCCACAGTAGATTCCACCACGGAAAATACCAGTCTTATCATAGGGGTTAACTATATCCAGCTACCCAGCCACTCAAAACCAGCCCCCACCCCCCAAGTTTATACACAACTTAACTTCCACACTGTGGTTCATATGGGCTATTTAGACCTGCGGACTAATTTCTTCTTTGAGTCCTTTGGTTACCTTCATTCTCTTTTGCTCCAGACAACTAGAGACCAATGTTGTTGTTGTTGTTGTTGTCAGGTGCCATCAAGTCAGCTCTGACTCATAGTGACCCTATATACAACAGAAGGAAACACTGCCTGGTCCTGCCCCAACCCCACAATACTTATTATACCTGAGCCCATCATTGTAGCCACTGTGTAAATCCATCTCATTGAGAGTCTTCCCATTTTTCGCTGACCCTCCACCAAGCATGATATCCTTCTCCAGGAAATGGTCCCTTCTGACAACATGAACAAAGTAGGTCAAACGAAGTCTGGCCATTCTCACTTACAAGGAGCATTTCAGCTGCATTTCTTCCAAGACACATTTGTTAGTTCTTCTGGCGGTCTATGCTACTTTCAGTATTCTTCACCAACACCACAACTCAAAAACATCAGCTCTTCTTCAGTCTTCCTTATTCATTGTCCAGCTTTCACATGCATATGAAGCAATTGAAAACACTATGGCTTGGGTTAGGCACACCTTAGTATTCAAAGATGCTTCTTTGCTCTTCAGCACTTTACAGAGAGGTCTTTTGCAGCAGATTTGCCCAGTGTAATACATCATCTGATTTCTTGACTGCTGCTTCCATTGGTGTTGATTGTGGAACCAAGTAATATGAAATCTTTGACAACTTCGATCTTTTCTCCATTTGTCATGATGCTGCTTATTGCTCCAGTTGTGAGAATTTTTGTTTTCTTTATGTTAATCCATAGTGCAGACTGTAGTCTTTAATCTCCACCAGTAAGTGCTTCTAGTCATCTTCACTTTCAGCAAGCAAGGTTGTGTCTTCTGCACATCGCATCTTGTTAATGAGTCTTCCTCCAATCCTGATGCTTCATTCTCCTTCTTGTAGTCCAGCTTCTCAGTTTATTTGCTCAGAATACATATTGAATAAGTGTAGTGAAAGGATACAACCCTGACACACTCCCTTCCTGATTTTACACCATGTAGCATCCCCTTGCTCTGTTGAAACGACAGGTTCCTGGTGTATGTACAGGTTCCTCATGAGTACAATTAAGTGTTCTGGAATTCCAATTCTTCTCAAAGTTATCCATAATTTGTTATGATCCACACAATTGAATGCTTTTGCATAGTCAATAAAACACAAGTAAACATCTTTCTCGTATTCTTTGCTTTCAGCCAAGATCCATCTGACATCAGCAATGATATCCCTCGTTCCACGTCCTTTTCTGAATCCAGCTTGCATTTCTGGAATTTCTATGTCAATATACTGCTGCAATCATTCTTGAATTATCTTCAGCCAGATTTTACTTGTGTGTGATATTAATGATATTGTTCCATTATTTCCACATTTTGCAGGACCATTCTGTAGAAATCAATAGTGTATGTTACATGGCCATCCACACCTTTTTTAAGACCTCAGATGCTGCTCATCAAACCAGGACATAGAACGTTACCTTTATGAACTGTTTTGCCAATTGACTCAGTTGTCCCAAGAGACTAAGGCAATAAGCCTTTTAACTCAGTAAACCATCCCACAAGGTGTGTGAATATGTCTAGGAAGTGTCTGTAACTGTACCTCCATGTGCTTCATTATATATATATTATATATATGCAACACACTCAAAAATATATACATATACCTCTGATACATCTATACATGCATGTGCATATACTCACATATGCCTTTCTATACACCTACATGCATACATATCTATGTAACCACATGCATTTTTAGTTGTTATTACTGTTGCAAAATTGTTATGTTATAGCATTCACTGAAATTGTCTCTTATTCTTGTGTGTTGTTTTTGTTGTTATGTGCCATCGAGTCAGATCTGACTCATAGTGACCCCTCCTTCGGTTTCAGAGGCAGTATCATTACTGAAGTACATTGCCAAACCTTCCTTCTGAGGGTGGCTGGTGAGTTTGAACCACCAGCCTTCTGGTTATCAGTCAAGTGCCTTAGGCACTACACTACCAGAGCTCCATTATTATTGTGTACTTTTTTTAAAAAAACGTTTTATTGAAATAAAATTTAAGTACAGTGAAATACCAAAACTAAACTGACATGGGTCAATGCATTTTTTTTTTTTTT
>NW_006922051.1:595901-598354 GCF_000298275.1 Orycteropus afer afer | reverse complement strand
CGCTATGAGTCGGGGCCGACTCGACGGCAAACAACAACAACAACAACAACAATAGCTAATGATTGTGAGCATGTACTTGCTGGCCGCCTGAATATCTGCTTTGGTGAAGTGTCTATTCATGTCTTCTGCCCAGTTTTAATTGGATTGTTAATCTTTTTTTTGTTGCGATGTTGGAGTTTTCTTTGAATATAAGAGATAAGTCCCTTGTCAGATATGTAATTATAAACAAGTATGAGTTTGTTGCTGTCATTTTGTTACGTGCTTTCTCATGGTGTTCCTGATTTCTTTGTTCCATATAATTCTCTGTGCCGAGCTCATTTTGTTTATGAATCACATGATCACTCCCTTCATTACTATTGTTTTAGTATTTGCTAAATATTTGTGTTTGTCCTCTTTTTTATTTTGATGTGAAGGTTTATCATTTTTCTTTGAAGTTACCCTATAATTTATAATTTTCTTTCCAAATTTAGAACAGTCCATTCTATCTTGTAGTTATCTTGACTTCCCTACCATTTAGAAGTTCTGTAACTACATGATTTTTTCCGTCTTTTTGGTTTGTAGCTTGATGTCTCTGGTTCCTTGTTTATAATTTTATAGGTATATTTACTTTGGATACTTCCATAATTGGTTTGGTTTCTGGGTCATGCCATCATGTGTGTTAATGGTCAGTTCTTGTTTGCTGTTGTTGGTTCTCTGTCCAAAAGACTCCCTTTAGCATCTCTTGTAAGGTCATCTTGTTTTAACAAATTCCCTTAATTTCTGCTTATCTGGAAATGTCCTAATTTGGCCATTATATTTGAGGAACAGTTTTGCTGGGTATATAACTCTTGGTTGGAAATTTTTCTCTTTCAGGGTTTTATATGTATCATCCTATTGTCTTCTGACCTGCATGGTTTCTGTCAAGAAATCCAAGATTAATCTTATTGGTTGCCCCTTGTAGGTAACTTTTCATTTCTTCTGTGCTGCTTTCAGGATTCTTTCTTTGTCTTTGGTTTTGGTGAGTTTGGTGATATGTCTTGGTGATTTTCTTTTAGGGTCTATCCTGTTTGGGGTTTGTTGGACTTCTTGAATGAATATATTCTCATCTTTCATTATAACAGGAAAATTCGCTTCCAACAAATCTTCCACTATTTTCTCTGTGGTTTTATTTTTTTCTTCCTGTTCTGGAATTATGATTACATGTAGATTATTCCTTTTGATAGCATCTCACATGAACCTTAGGTTTTCTTCACTTTTTTTTTATCTTTTTCCTGATTATTTCCTTTCCAAAGAAGTATTGAGGTATTTGCCTTCAGTCTCACTAATTTTGTCTTCTATTGATTCAATTCTACTCCTTTGTCTGTTGAATGTGTTATCTATCTCTGAAGATTTAATATTAATCTTTTGGATTTCTGTCTGTAGATTTTGTATCATTTCTAATTTTTCATTTATTTTATCATTTTATTCTTGTATTGTCTTTCAAGATTGTTCTAGAGTTTTCTCTGTGTTTTCCTCAATTTTGTCAGTGTTTTCATTGATCTGTCTTTCAGTCTGTTGAAGGTACCTAAATACAATTCTTTTGAATTCCTTATCAGGGAGTTCCAATGCTGCTTCTTCCTCAGGGAGATGTTTTGGGTCTGTATCCTGGTCCCTTGTTTCACCTGCTTTGTCTTGCTTCTTTGCATGGACTGTGATGCTCTGTTGTCTCTGAGACAGTGTGACATTTTTGTGTTTATATTTAATTGGTGATTGTATGTTGGAGTGAATTGCCCACAATTTTCATTTTCTTTTCTTTTCTTTTTTTTTGAATGTTATCTACATAATCAGAGCACTGTGCTGTGTCCTCTATTCCCCTGTTGCCAGCACTTATGCACTCACCACCTGTCTTCTTTCCCATTATCAGCCTCCCGTATGTTCCTGCCATCCTTGGCAAATGGAGCTTATTTTTAGATCCTGTTTTCATTCAGGTTTTTCCACTAATTGGTGCCTAATCCACTTCTGTATACTTCCTCTCAAAGCTCAGGACTCCAGGATTATTTTCTGTATCTCCGTCAATTGGTTTCTCTTTTCTTTGTTGAAGAGGGTCTGTGTAGCTAGTCTGCCTATTCTGCCATCTTCTTATTCTTGTGTACTTCTTAGTATCATCATATACTTTCATGAAGTTGTACATGCATATTGGGTATTTCCTTTCCCATTACTAAAAATAACAAGGGTTTACTATCTGGAAAGTCATTCTCCCTTCCTTCTTTCCCCTCCCCCATCTTTGTAGTTGTTGTTAGGTGCCATCAAGTCATCTCTGACTCATAGTGACCCTATGCACAGTGGAATGAAACACTGCCTGGTCTTGCACCAGCCTCACATTCCTTGCTGTACCTGAGCCCATCATTGCAGCCAGTATGTCTATCCATCTCATTGAGGGCCCTCCTCTTCTTCGTTGACCCTCCACTTTACCAAGCATGATATCCTTCTCCAGG
>NW_006922051.1:585507-592576 GCF_000298275.1 Orycteropus afer afer | reverse complement strand
CCTCAAAACTCACGTCTACATGTCCCACAGTAGGACAAACCGACAGACAAGTTTATTTAGAACCAAATAATATGAAATCCTTGACAACTTCAATCTTTATCCACCATGAAGCTGTTTGGACCAGTTATGAGGATTTTTGTTTTCTTTATATTGAGGTGTGATCCATACAGCAGATTGTAGTCTTTAATCTTCATCAGTAAGTGCTTCAAGTCATCCTTACTTTCAGCAAGCAAAGTTGTGTCATCTGTGTATCGCAGGTTGTTAGTGAGTCTTCTTCCAATCCTGATGCCACATTTTTCTTCATATAATCCAGCTTCATGGATAATTTGCTTAGCATACAAGTTGAATAAGTATGGTGAAAGGCTACAACCTTGCCACACTCCATTCTTGATTTTGAACCATGCACTATCCCCTTGTTCTGTTCAAATAACAGCCTCTTGATCTATGTACAGGTTCCACATGAGTACAATCAAGTGTTCTGGAATTCCCATTCTTCTCAAGTTATCCACAATTTGTTATCATCCGTGCAATCAAATGCTTTTGCATAGTCAATAAAACATAAGTAAACAACTTTCTGGTATTCTTTGCTTTCAGGTAAGATCCATCTGACATCAGCAATGATATCCCTCATTCCATGTTCTCTTCTGAATCCAGCTTGCATTTCTGGATGTTCTCTTTCAATATACTGCTAAAACCATTTTTGAATTATCTTCAGTAAAATTTTACTTGTGTGTGATATTAATGATATTGTTCAATAATTTCCACATTGTGTGGGATCACCTTTCTTTGGAATGGGTACAAATATGGATCTCTTCCAGTCAGTTGGCAACGTAGCTGTCTTCCAAATCTCTTGGCACAGCTGAGTGAGTGCCTCCAGCAGGGCATTGATTTGTTGAAACATCTCAATATGCATTCTGTCAATTCCTGGAGGCTTGTTTTTTGCCAATTCCTTCAGTGCAGCTTGGACTTCTTCCTTCAGTACCACTGGTTCTTGGTCATGTGCTGCTACCTCATGAAATGGTTGAATGTTGACTAGTCTTCCTGGTACAGTGACTCTGTGTATTTCTTCCATCTTCTTTTGATACTTCCTATATTGTTCAATATTTTGCCTGTAGCATCCTTTCATATTGCCACTGAAGGCTTAATTTTTCCTTCACCTCCTTCAGCTTGAGAATTGCTGATTGTGTTTGTTAAAGTTGTGTGTCAACTTGGCTGGACCTGGTTTTGAGTGGCAGGGCAGCTGAATTTAGTTATTCCCCATGATAAGACTGGTAATCAATGCCATGGTGGAATCAACTGTAAGCAGAAGAGTAGCTGCCTTAGGGATGTGGTCTGTTTCTAGTATATAAGGAGAAGCTTTGAGGAAGGTCTCAAGTTTTTGGCACATCTGGATCCTGCAATTGGCCAAATATTCATCTCAATGGCTGTCATGTTGTCTGCCGATCTTGGAACTATTAATGGACTTGAATTAGTAGCCTACCATGTTGCTTGATAATTTTAGGACTGTGCCACTTTACTTGTTGACCTTGGTTTAGTCAGCCTCAGTAGTTAGCAGCGATCTGAGTTAAGAGATATCTCTAGCTCCAAAGGCCTGGAAGCAAGAGGCAGAGCTGAAGCCCAAGGTCAAGGGGCTTTCACCCAGCCCCTAGAGCTGGCAGTTTGACCTCAGATTTCTTGCCTCCTAAATGTAGAAAAATAAATCCTTGTTTGTTCAAACTTTCCACATGTGGTATTTTTCTATTAGAGCAGTCTTTTATTATAGCAGTGTTCTTCCCTTTAGTGTCATTGTTTGGAATTTTTGTTACTTAAAGCTAAGTCTTTCATAAGTTTTTTAAATCAAGTCTAAAGAGTTAAATAACAGGACATACAAGATTATCATGGCACTGCCCCAGATCTACCAGCTAGTCCAGAAACAAATCAGATTTCCAGAACCCAGTACTTTGTCTAAACTAAAAAGAGTTGGCAAAGAACATAGCAGAGAGTCAATAATGTTGTGGGAAAGAGGATACCTTCTTGGTTTGAGTACACCAATACGCAGTCTGTGCCAGTTGTCCAGAGTCCATGACCTATGGACCTAAAATCGGTTGGGAAACATCTGTTGTCAAGAGATTATTTTTGGAACTATTAATTTATCAGGTTGGGAAAGAAATCTACACTGTCTCCTCTCAGAAAAGGCATTTAAGATACATAGAAATTTGACATGGTGGCATTCCCCAGTCACTAGGTCTCATTTGAGGGGCCTTTCTATCCAGTCTAAGGAGTTCTTGTGGCATAGTGGGTAAAGTATTTGGCCACTGACCAGATCAGCAATTCAAATGCACCAGCTGCCCTGAGAGAGGAAGATGAAGCAATCTACTTCTGTAGATTTATATAGCCTTGGAAACCCAACAGGGGTCATTATGAGTTGGAATCGACTCCATGGTAGTGGGTTTGGTTTTTAGTTTGGTTTTTAACCAGTATATTCAAAACCCCCTAAATTTACATTTCCTTTTGTAGCCCCTATTTCTAGGTTAAGGATATTCCCCCCCCCAAAAAAAAAAAAAAAAAAATCATGCTCTGAAATGAACATGTGCTAAAGATTTTATTTAACTCATTAATTAAATGAGAGAACCAGGCAACTAGTTCAGAGGAGAAGTAAAGAAATTTTTATGAAATAAGGAATGCTGAGCTGAATGTGTACTGTAATGTAAAAGTGACTCTTCCAAGGGGGGTGAGGGATATCCTTCCATTTGCATGTGTATAGACGAGAAATATTTTGCCTTGCTATCAGTTACTTTCAATTTACAAGGTTGTAAAATAGCTCCCATAGAATCAGTGTCAGATTACTATGATGGGTATGTGCTAGTCTGAACACAGCATATGTACCTATTTTCCATTGAAGCACACATCTTCCCCTTACTGTTGTTAGTTGCCATCAAGTCAGTTTCTGACTGATAGCAACCCCATGTGACAGAGTAGAACAGTCTCCTTTAGGGTTTTCTAGACTTTAATGTTTACAGAAGCAGATTGCCAGATTTTTCTCCGACAGAGCCACTGAGTAAACTTCTGGTTAGCAGCTGAGCACTTAACCATTGTGACTTGAGTGCATGCTTTACCCAGTCACATAGAACCCATTGTTTTGTGAGCAGGCCTTTTTTGTTTTTGTTCATTGAGGCTATTTCTACTACTTCTTGCTATTAGGCCACTAGTCCTAAGAACTCTGCCTTCTAATCTGAACTATATTGAGATCACATGATAGGGAGTGATTCTTGAAGCCATGACAAGCCCTGTGAATCTAAAGTTAGCTCCTTCACAGCTCAATCCTCAATCCCGGACACAGAGTGGAGCTGGGGGCAGCTCACCTAGTGCTTCCTACCATGGTCTGGCATTCATAATTGAAACTCTCTACATTGCACACATGACTCAGCTGCACAAAGTTTGAAAGCAGCAAAAAGCATGATGCTTTAAAAGTGCCTCCAAAGACTATATTTATCCTTTGATTGTATCACTGCCTAACCTGCCCAAGCTATTAAGCCCTCTGAGGCCCCACTGGTCTCTGTCAAGAACCACAGAAGGATGGATGTAACATGTGCCTGTGTAACCTAAGGACATGTTGCAACAGTCTGCACGCTCAAGCCACCAGGATTTGTCCAAGGCCACCCTTAGGGATAGTACCTTTGTTGAGGACAGCAAAACCAGTGTCTGCTTACTCTCCAGCCCCTACATGACTGTCTGTTTAGGCCATCTGCAGACCCCATGCATTTGGTGGATCCACCCCTATAGAGAGAGTCATTCACCTGTGGGTAAAACCTTCACAGAAAGCAATAAACAGCAAGTTCAAAATATTGCATGGCCTAAGGGAGAGAGCCTCTGGCCTAGGCCATAGCAGTTAAAGCCAAGGGTACGGCTGCTCAGACTGACTGCATCAAACCATCAGGGTGAAAAATCTGTGTGATCTGACCCCACCTAAAGTTTCCACCTGCGATTGTCATTTGGTTACCTGAATTAATACTACTCTTTATCTATTTTTCCAGGTTTGCTACAAGTATCCCAGAGCCTAACAGTCCCCTGAATTTAACTCACCCCTTCTCTATACCACAGGAGCTCTGATGGTATAGTGGGTCAGACATTTGGCTACTAACTAAAATGTTGGTGGTTCATACCCACCAGGCACTTCATAGAAGAAAGATGAGGTGGTCTGCTTCTGTAAAGATTTACAGCCTTGAAAACTCAATAGGGGTCACTATGAATTGGAATTGGCTCGATGACAATGAGTTTGGTTTTTTGACTCCTATACCACAGCCTCACCATTCTCCACAGGGCAAGGCCAAGTGGAGTGAGAATTCCTGTAGGCAGCCTCAAGAGGACTAGGCAAGGAAGGGGCAGGTCTATGCAGCCAGCTTCTGTCATATTCCTCAGCAGGGGAAGCACTCCTCTGGAGGGGAGGAGTGAGGGCAGGACTAGAGAGAAGCCAGAAGCACCAGAACAATTGTTATGCCCTAATATAGAAGGAAATAAGAGAGTGGGAAATGTCTGTTCCAGCCACATGAAATAATACCACCAGCTTAAAATGCACCATCACTAAGATAAGAGAAAGGGCTATCCTTTACACCATATCACACCTTCGACTATAAGATACATCCCAAATAGAAAGACGTTAAAAAATGAGGTAAAAAAGTGAACTTAGAATCAATGAAATATAGTAGTAAAAATATTAATAGCTAAAATCTGGGAGTAGTTACTATGTGCCAAGTACTATTCTAGCTTTTTACTCATGTTATCTCATTTAATCCTCACAAGAACCTTACAAAGGCAAGTGTTGGCATTACCCCCATTTTACAGAAGGAAGTGGAAGTACAGTGAGGTTAGTAACTTGCCCCAGGTCACATAAGCATTAGATAGTGGAGCCATTCTGTCTGAATCTGAGTCCCTCTTCTTACAACATTGTAGCTCATCTGGAAAATACAGAAATATGTAGAGAAGGAGGGAGAGAAAATTGGTTATCATCCTACCAGTGAAACACAACATCACTGGAGGAAATTTGACACTATTCCTCCAGCATTAAGAATAATATAAATTGTCTATGAGATTTTTAATGATGAATATTTTTGAAGCAATAGTTTTTATAGGACTGAATAGAATTATTCAAAAAATACCACCCTGAAATTTCTGTCCATTGTTCTAAAACAGACCTTACTCTGGGTCCTTTGGATTTCAAAATTTTTGTTAACAGCTTCAGCCTTGCTTTGCCCCTTAATGGTTTAATCCAAGCCTTTCCCTGGTTTGCTCCATTTTCATTAACAAGGTGAACCAGTAGTGTGTTTCTCATGTGAGTGCCTAGTGCTTCTCTTAGACCCTGGACACTGTAACATGAGTCTGCTGAATTCTTGCAGAAAATGATCCCAGACCCCTTGAGACACCATATGGCAAGCAATCAGATTCATCACAAAAGCATGACTCAAATTTCTGGCAGTCTGCAGTCTCAGAGGACAAAGCCCTTCCAAGGCCACGGGGTGCCTGCAGCTGTCTGTACCTGGATCAAATGGCTATCAGCAGTTGGGAAAATCGCTACTGATACAGCCCAAATGGTGTCTGACACTTGAAAATGCAAATAGGGGTTAAAGCACATTCAAAACAAAGTTGGGAAAGTTTAACGTTGAAGACCTTGCCTATACTTAGGACTTCAGCCATGTGCACACCCAGAAAAATCCAGACAATGGGATGCAAATTATCTAAATTTTACACACATACATTGGAAATAATATGCTGGAATTTCCCTCTTTAAATCCACACAGAAAGAAATTGGTGTGGTTCTTTACTCTATCAGGACTTCCAAAGACTTCCATATAAGACTGAGAATGGTTTCGTATAGGAATAAATTTATAGATAGTACAAATTTCCTCACATTGGATGTAGTGGTGAGGAGTAGGGTTTGTCTGTATTCTCAGAGGTTTGGAGATTTTGTGAGAAATATTAAAAGTTGACTTGACTGCTAACCAGAAGGCTGGCGGTTCAAGCCCACCAGCCACTCCTCGGAAGGAAGGTTGGGCAATCCTACTTCCGTAGTGATACTGCCTCGGAAACACAAGGAGGGGTCGCTATGAGTCGGGGCCAACTTGACGGCACATAACAACAACATTAAAAGTTGATGTTTCATTTAAAAATAGTATAAAAATTGCTTTCTGTGCTGTAAAGAGAAAGGTCATTTGCAGTGATAACTCACATTTGAAAAACATTTTTTGTAGAATATGATTTTTGTTTCTTAAAGTAGTATTTCCTACTAAAGATAGTGAATATATATTTCTGAATTTAAGGATTTTTTTCTCTTAAAATGCCTGTGTAGAGAGTTCCGACAAGATGGTGGACTAGGCAGAAGGACTACACAGACCCTCTTCAACAAAGAAAAGAGAAACCAATTAACACAGACAACAGAAGATAATGTTGGACCCCTGAGCCTTGAAGGGAAAGATACAAAAGTGGACTAAACCCCAACTAGCAGAAGAATTTGCGTGAAAATACCAAAAAAGGAGACACACGGAGGTGCAGTCTGGCAGCGACAGATGGCTTGGAGATTCCGGAGTGGTGGTAGGACCTAAGAATTAACCTAAAAATCACCCTGCTAACCAGAGACTGCAGGGAGGACTGTGCACGGTGGCTAGGGAACAAACAGAAAAGGTGAAGAGAAAGGTGGGCTGAGCTGTGGACTTTTGCCGGTCTGCAGGGAACCACCATTTTGAAGGTTTAAAAAGCGGCTTGACTATTTTGGATATTTAAAGAGACAGCACTCTCGCAGATTCCTGGGGTGGTAGGACTTACGAATTAACCTAAAAATCACCCTGCTAGCCAAGGACCACACGGAGGACTGTGCACGGTGGCTGGGGAACAAGCAGAGAACGTGAAGAGAAAGGTGGGCTGAGCTGTGGACTTTTGCCAGTCCGCAGGGAACTGCCATTTTGAAGGTTTAAAAAGTGGCTTGACTATTTTGGATATTTAAAGAGACAATGCTCTCACAGAGTTCTGGGGCTTAAGAACACTTTCTGCTTTCCGGCAATCCCAAGGACATTCGGGGCCTGCAAGACTGAAAAGGTAC
>NW_006922051.1:558976-575107 GCF_000298275.1 Orycteropus afer afer | reverse complement strand
TACAGTTCTTCATAGTATCCTGATATTACCCTTTTTATTTCAGTTGGTTCTGTTGTGATATCACCCATTTTGTTTCTTATTCATGTTATTTGTATTCTCTCCCTCTTTTCCTTTGTTAAATTTGCCAGAGGTTTGTCAATTTTATTGATCGTTTCAAAAAACCAACTTCTGGTCCTATTGATTTTTTCTGTTGTCCTATTTTCTGTTTCATTGATTTCTGCTTGAATCTTTATTATTTTCTTTCTTCTGGTAACTGTGGGCTTTTCTTGGTGGTCTTTTTCTAATTGTTGGAGAAGTTGGTTTAAAGTGTTGATTTTGGCTCTTTTTTTTTTGATGTGTGCATGTATTGCTATAAATTGGCTTCTGATCACTGCTCTTGCTGTGTCCCATAGATTGTGGTATATTGTGTTTTCATTCTCATTTGATTCAAGGAATTTTTGAATTTCTATTTTTATTTCTTCCCTTACCCAGTCTTTCTCTAGGATGGTATTGTTCAGTTTCCATGTGTTTACTCTTTTTCTGTTGATCTTCCTGTTGTTGATTTCTATTTTGATAGTGTTATGATCTGAGAAGATACTTTGCAGTATATCAATGTTTTTAAATTTATTAAGGCTTGGTTTATGGCCTAACATACCGTCTATCATGGAAAAAGTTCCATGTGCACTGGAGAAGAATGTATATTGTGTTGCTGCTGGGTGAAGTGATCTGTAGATATCTATAAGGGCCAGGTGGTGGAGGCTAGAATCTTTACTGAAGCAAATCTCCAAGGCTTTCTCCCACAGAGTGACTGAATGGTTTTGAATGTCAACCTTTCAGTTACTAGTCAATCACTCAACCTGTTGTGTTACTGGGGCTCCTTTTCCTTAACCATTAACCCTTTAATTCCTGTCCCCAGATAAATCACCCTACCTAGAAGGAGATGGGTTCTCTTGGGGCAGCCCTCCTACTATTGATTCTGTACCTGGATTCAGAATGATGAGTACACAGATTTCTTCTGATGACTATAAATGCCTGAATAAAAGTTTAAGGATTTTCACAAAGGGAAGATACCTTATATTTAAGATTTTACAGTCTTTATATTATAAGATCCTTTTTCAGTTATTTAATTTTGCTAAACAAAGTTCTGTTTAGACAAGCACTCTATCGATACTTATTTTGGCTGCTTATAAATGTCACTGGATGGACTCCATTGAAAATAAAGTAGTAAAATAACACAGATTCAGTAATTATTTCTGGGCACATGAACACACATTTGTGATTAAATACTCTTGTAAACAATCCTTTAAAAATACTTTTAAAAGCAGTATAGTAAGAGGTTAAATTGTGATGATCAGTGAAAATTTTGTATTCTGCAAAACAGGGCAAATATATTTACAGGAGAAATGAAAAACAATTCTATCCTGCTCTTATGTGAATAAGTACTATGGCTTGCTATAGGATTGTGTTCTGCTGCATATGATAGAAGCCTGACTACAGTGGCTTAATCAGAAATGATTTAGTCCTTTTCACATAACAAGAAGTTTGAATATAAGCAGTTCAAACCTGGTATAGCAGTACCATTAGGAACACAAACTGTTTTTCACTTTCCCTTCTATTACCCTCACTGTGTGGATTTAGTTAGTCCTCCAGCTTCCTATCCACATTCCAGGAAGAAATAAAAGGAAAGGGGAGCATCAAAAGGTAAAAGTCAAAAAGTTGCCTGAACCTCCACCTACCTCTCATTGGTCAAAAGTTGAGCTCTGTTATAGCTGCAAAGGAAGGAGCTCTGGTAGTGTAGTGCCTAAGGCACTTGACTGCTAACCAGAAGGCTGGCTGTTCAAACCCACAAGCCACTACTCAGAAGGAAGGTTGGGCAATGTACTTCCGTAGTGATACCGCCTAGGAAACCCAAGGAGGGGTCGCTATGAGTCGGGTCTGACTTGATGGCACCTAACAACAACAACAAGTGTTATATTAAGCAATAGTATTATGAAAAAGTTTGAAACATTATGAGAATTACCAAAACATGACACATGAGCACATCCTGTTGGAAATGGTGCCAGTAGACTAGCTCTATACAGCATTACCACAAACCTTTAATTTTATGAAACTCAATAAAGCAAAGTTTAATAAAACGAGGTATGTCTGTATCAGTTTTAAGATTCATTGTACTGACTATAGTGATGTTGCGCCTCTTTTCATTTGCTCTTAGTCCTTTCAATTTCTTCTGTGACTTGTTAATTCAGATCCATTTTTCCACAGAAACCTTATATTTTCCTTATTTATTTTAGGAATTCTTTGTATGTTTGAAATATTAATATTCTGTTCCAGATATATTCTTTTACTAACTTGCTCAGCTTCTCTGAATGTTATTCTTGTTAGATGCCTTTGAGTCAGTTCCAACTCATAGTGGCCCAATGCATAACAGAACAAAATGTTGCCTGTTCTGTCCCATCCTCACAATGTTTGAATCTGTTGTTGCAGCCACTATGTCCACTCCATCTTTCTCTTTTTTTCACTGACCTTCTTCTTTACCAAGCATGATATCATTCTCCTGGTACTAGTCCCTTCTGACAACATGACCAAAGTACTTGAGATGAAGTCTGGCCATTCTCACTTCTAAGGAACATTCTGGCTGTACTTCTTCGAAGACAGATTTATTCATTCTTCTGGCAGGCTATCGTATAGTCAATATTCTTTGCCAGCACCATAATTCAAATGTACCAATTTTTCTTTGGTCTCCTTATTCTCATATCAGATGACTAGATATACTGTGGCTTGGGTCAGGAGCACTTTAGTCCTCTGCATAGGGTTTCCAGTTAGTAACTGTGACCTCTCTCTGCTGCATTGCATCTCTTTAATAGGCTTGCAGGTCCCTTGAACTACAAAATTAAAACAAAGTTACTTATAATGTGTTGTTGTTGTTGTTGTTATGTGCTGTCGAGTTGGACCCAACTCATAGCAACCCTTCCTCGGGTTTCCAAGGAAGTATCACTATGGAAGTAGATTACCCAATCTTCCTTCGGAGGAGTGGCTAGTGCATTTGAACCGCCAGCCTTCTAGTTAGCAGTCAGGTGCCTTAGGCACTACACTGCCACCAAGTTGGTTCTGACTCATAGTGACCCCATGTACAAAAGAATGAAACACTGCTAGGTTCTGTGCCATCCACAATCATTGCTGTGCTTAAGCCTATTGTTGCAGCCACTGTGTCAATCCATCTCATTGAGGGTCTTCCCCTTTTTCACTGACCCTCTACTTTACCAACCATGATATCCTTCTTCAAGGAATGATCCCTTCTGACAACATAACCAAATTATGTGAGATGAAGTTTGGCCATTTTTGCTTCTAAGGAGCATTCCGGCTGGCCTGGAACATATTTGTTTTATAATGTATTTCCTTTAAACAGCAATTATTAATCTAGATTGCTTACTAATACTGTGAAATGAGGCCCACTGATATTAGTATTATTATGATTTGATCTCTATTAAGAGATATATGAGTTGATGGCTGTCAACCACTCGGAAAGAGAACAAAATAAGAGATCCTGAATAAAGTGGGAGAAAAATTGGGAAAAAACTCAAACTCAATGCCATAAAAAGACCAGGTTTACTGGTCTGATAGAGACTGGTGTAACCCCTGAGACTGTAGTCACTCTTTGGGCCTGGAATGGAACTTATTTCTGTGGCTTCCAGCAAAACAAACAAAAAACCCAAACTCACTGCCATAAAGTTGATTCTGATTCACAGTGACCCCCATTGGGTTTCCATGGTGGTAAATCATTGCAGAAGTAGATTGCACCCTCTTCCTACCACAGAGCAGCTGATGAGTTTGAACCACCAACCTTCTGATTAGCAGTCAAATGCCTTAGGCACTGCACCACCAGAGCTCCAGCCAAACAATAGACAGGTGTATAAGGTGAACATTTACACCAAGTAGGTACACCCCTTAGAACAATCAACCATGGGAGACCAGAAGCGCCGTATTTGCCCAGGGAGATAGTTCAAAGGGCAGGAATGCACAGGAAAGAAGGATACAGGAAAAGGTAACCACAGGGAAGAAGTGAGAAGAGAGCTGTTGCATTATGGGGATTGCAATCAATGTCATGAAAAAAAAATGTGTATGAACTGTTGTATAGAAAATTAATTTGCTCTGTAGACTTTCACCCATATCACAATGAAAAAATAAAAGATATATGAATTAAACTGGCAAAAGTTGTGTGATAGATATATTTACAACAATAACAACAACAACAGAAAAGAGTGGCTGCTGAGGCTGCTGATGTACAACCAAACACTTCATGGGATTTGGTTCCTTGGTTTGGAGGGTTAGGGTGATGGTTTCATGGAACATTGAAGTTAATTGGCCTAATGTGTTTAGTAGTTCTGTTCCACCTCCTAGTTCATTGTTCTTGGAGTCTTAAAAGCTTGCAGTCAGCCATCCAAGGCACAATTGATCACTATTCACCTGGAGCAACAAAGGAAGAAGGAGAGTCAGGAAAAAGAGAAAGAAATGGAAAGTATGTCTACTTGCCTCTAAGAACAACTGCCTTTTTTGCCATGAAACCAAAAGAACTGGATGGTGCCAGCTACTGTTACTGAAAATTTGATCGAAGAGTCTATAGATAAATCCTGATAAAAAGGGAGAAATGCAGAACAGAATTTCAAATTCTCATAGTCTCCAGACTTTCTGGAGCCATGGAGGCTGGATGAGCCTCTGAAACTGTTCACCTGAGACAATCTTTAAATCTTAAACCAAAAATATCCCTGAAGTCTTCATAAAACCAAACTATAGTTTTGCTTAACTGATAAAGAATCTCTGCCTTGACCGTTGTGCTCTTTTAAGATCTATCTGGGATTAAATTGACAACAGCAACTTGAAAGATTAGATAGGAAATTTATTGGACATTGAGTTTATGTCAATGGGGGAGGGACAACTCAGAAAAGGAGGGTGAGAATGGTTGCATAATATGAAGAATGTAATCAGTGCTACTGGATTGTACATGTAGAAACTGTTGAACTGGTGTATGCTCTGCTGTGTAAATCTTCAACAACAGTAATAATAAAAAAGGAGAAATCTATGCAAGATTTCTTGAACCCCCTTTAAAAATGCTTTAGCTTTATGATCTACATATTATTTTAAGAAACTTATAAAGAATTATGAAATTCTCAACTTGCAGTTTTCAAACAGCAACATTAGCCATTCACCACATTCCTAGTTGTACTTGTTGATCTTATGGAGAGAAGATGGAATTATAGCTCTGAATAAAGCAAAGATGTAAAGAAAAGCAAAAGAGTTACATGCTACAACAGACCTTATTTTAAGAAGCATTTTTTTGGTGGGAAATTATTATGCTCATCATCACCATAAAAACTAAAAGAATTTTACCAACCACCTCCTTTAACAGAAAAGAATCTTAAATAGCTCTGCAAAGTTCGGAGAAAATAAGTAAGTCATGGACATATTTTAATTTCTTCTTTCTAAAGAAACCCAGACTAGACACATGGAAACAATTATTTCAAGGGACTTGTGGACCATATGAACCTCAGCTTGTATAACCACGAGACCAGAAGAACTACATGGTAAGTACCCAGCTACCACTGTCAACCACTTGGAAGGGGATCAGTGCTTAATAGAGTGGGAGAACAATGTAGAACAAAATTCAAAATCATTTAAGAAAAAAAAGAAAGAAAGACCAGGTTTACTGGCCTGATAGAGCCTGATGAGACCCTCGAAACTATGGCCCTTCTTTACCCTTCAGGTCTGGAATTGAACACACTCCCTTGGCTTCCAGACAAACAAAAGACAGGCATATAAGGTGAACATTTACATCAGGTAGATACACTCCTTAGAACAATCAATCATTGGAGAACAGAAGGGCAGTATTTGCACAAGGAGATAGTTCAGTGGGCAGGAATGCATAGGAAAAAAGGACACAGGGAAAAGGTAACTACAGGGAGGAAGTGAGAAGAGAGTTGTTACATTGTGGAGAATTGCAGTCAGTGTCATGAAACAAAATGTGTATAAACTAATGTATGGAAAATGAATTTGCTCTGTAAACTTTCAGCCAAATCACAATAAAAATTTGAAAAAGAAAGAAACTCAGGGTATTCAAATGATCTTTAAAAAAAAACTTTTAAATTTTAAAAAGCTAATCCAAATCTTATTACTTTTTTATAAAATATTTAATGTTTGTTACAACTGCTGTTGTCTGGTGCCATCAAGTCGGCTCCAACTCATAGTGACCCTGTGTACAACAGAATGAAACACTGCCTGGTCCTGCGCCAGCCTCACAATTGTTGCTATGCTTAAGTCCATTGTTGCAACCGCTATGTCAATCCATCTCATTGAGGGCCTTCCCCTTTTTCGTTGACCCTCCACTTTTACAAGCATGATATCCTTCTCCAGGGAATAATGCCTTCTGACAATATGACCAAAGTAAGTTAGATGAAGTCTAACCATTCTTGCTTCCAAGGAGCATTTTGGCTGCACTTCTTCCAGGACACATTTGTTAGTTCTTTTGGCAGTTCATGGCACTTTCAGTATTCTTCACTAACACCACAACTCAAAAACATCAACTCTTCTGTGGTCTTCCTTATTCATTGTGCAGCTCTCATATGCATATGAAGCAATTGAAAATACCATGGCTTGGGTTAGACACACCTTAATCTTAAAGTTGTTGTTGTTTTAGGTGCCATCAAGTCATTTTTGACTCACAGACACCCTATGCATAACACAACAAAACACTTCCTGTCCTGTGTCAGCTCCACAATCCCTGCTATACTTGACCCCATCATTGTAGCCACTGTGTCAATCATTGTAGCCCATCATTGTAGCCACTATGTCAGTCTGTCTTGTTGAGGGCCTTCCACCTCTCCTTAACCCTCCAGTTTACCAAGCATGATATCCTTCCCCAGGTAACGGTCCCTTTACAACATGGCCAAAGTAGGTGAGACAAAGTCTGGCCAATCTCACTTCCCAAGGAGCATTCCAGCTGCACTTCTTCTAGGACAAATTTGTTAGTTCTTTTAGCAGTCCATGGTACTTTCAACATTCTTCGCTAACACCACAACTCAAAAGCATTAACTCTTCTTCAGTCTTCCTTGTTCATTGTCCAGCTCACATGCATATGTGCCTTGTGTCAGGCGCACTCTAGTCCTCAAAGAGACATCTTTGCTCTTCAGCACTTGAAAGAGGTCTTTTGCAGCTGATTTGCCCAGTGCTATATGTCATTTGATATCTTGACTGCTGCTTCCATTGGTGTTGATTATAGAACAAAGTAATATGAAGTCTTTGACAACTTCAATCTGTTCTCCATTTATCGTGGTGCTACTTATTGGTCCAGATGTGGGGTTTTTATTTTCTTTATATTGAGGTGTAATCCATACTGCAGACTGTAGTCTTCAGTCTTCATCAGTAAGTGCTTCAAGTTATCCTCACTCTCAGCAAGCAAAGTTATGTCATCATCGTCTCACAGGTTGTTAACGACTCTTTCTCCAATCCTGATGCCATGTTCTTCTTTATTTAGTCCAGCTTCTCAGATTATTTGCTCAGTATCCAGACTGAATAAGTGTGGTGAAAGGATAAACCTTGACACACTCCCTTCTTGATTTTAAACCATGCAGTGTCCTCTTGTTCTGTTTGAACAACACCCTCCTAGTCTATGTACAGGTTCCTCATGAGTACAATTAAGTGTTCTGGAATTCCCATTCTTCTCAATGTTATCCACAATTTGTTATGATCCACACAATCAAATGCTTCTGCATAGTCAATAAAACACAAGGAAACATCTTTCTGGTATTCTTTGCTTTCAGCCAAGATCCATCTGACATCAACAATGATATCCCTTGTTCCATGTCCTCTCCTGAATCCAGCTTTTCAAGTTGTTACAACTGAAATATTATATTTAGGTTGGATTGTCAGTTGTCCTGCATAGGGAGGATATGTTTTGTGGTTACTTTGTCCTGCATCTTATATTGGCATATATAAATTCCAATATACATGTATACCTTAAATACCCTGTATTCATCTTTTTTAAATAAATTACAAAAATTCAGCACTTAAAGTTATTTTATCTGCCACAATAATTGACACTTAAATTATTTAAATGGCAACACTCATGAAAAATCATACCTCCACAAATGAAAATCTGGACAATCCTTTAACATCTCTTGCCAAATCTTTGGCTGGGGAAAAAAAAAAAAAAAAAAAAACCTAAAGAGGGGACTGAGAATTAAAAATACTTATTTTTCATATTCGAGAAAGAAAAAGACTATTTTTGGGCCAAACTTCTAAGTGATAAAGTAACCACTGTTATTGGAGATAACTTTATACATATGTATACAGTATACATGCTCTGAAAATCAACCAAACAGCTACAGCCTCACTCCCAAGTTTCTGAAAGTGAGCAAATCAATGACATCCTCAGGCTTCTGCAAGTCAGCAATCAATGATAAACCCCTAGTCCTGAAAGTCCACCAATCAGTAACACCCCCACGTGTCTAATCAACAGCCCATCACCAAGTGCCTCAGTCCAATAGCCATGCTTCTGACAGCCAGGTGGTCAATAGCAGACTTCCTCTGGTGACCATGTCAACACAGTCAACAGTCTGTCAGTCTCTCCACACTTTTATTTCTGAAAGTCCAGCAATCCCTGAATGTTGGACTTCTCAAAACCTTCACTAAGAACAGGTCTGACTTTGTTCTGTGAGACTATATCTTACAAGTACATCTCTCTCTTGCAGGCAAGCAGGATGTTTATCTTTTTTGAATCAGATATTGAATTCAACTTATTGTTAATTTTCAAGTTTGCAATCCTTCAGTCCCTATTTACAGTTCATTATGAGTTCAGATTTGTGAGTGACAGATGACTTTGATATGGCCATAAGATCATGATATTCAATCTTTTCCAATTTTTGAAGTGGTTGCTATTATTTATTTTTTATTTCTACATATTGGAAACCTGAAATGCTAAAGTAAAAGTATAAATTTTGTGGTGAATTTTCTGACTAGTGGTCATTTATTAAATGAGAAATAAAAATATTTTCTGTTTAATTGCTCTTTGTGCAATATGCAATTGTCCATTAATATAAAAATATGTCAGCAGTGGCTAAGGCACTTGACTGCTCACCAGAAGGCTGGGGTTCAAACCCACCAGCCACTCCTCGGAAGGAAGGTTGGGCAATCCTACTTCCGTAGTGATACTGCCTCGGAAACCCAAGGAGGAGGGGTCGCTATGAGTCGGGGCCGACTCGACGGCAAACAACAACAACAACAAATAAACCAGTATATACTAGCAACCCGGTATACAAGATGTATGATTTCCTCAAGTAATACTAAAATCAAAAATCCGACCCAATACCACTGAGTCAATTCTGACTCATAGCAACCCTTGTAGGATTTCCAAGGCTGTACATCTTTACAGAAGCAGACTGTCTTACCTTTCTTCTGCAGAGTGACTGGTGGGTTCAGACCACTGAACTTTTGTTTAGCAGCCCAACTCTTAAACATGGTGCCACCAAAGTGCCTTAACTAATACTAAAGAAAAAGACAAAATAAAAAATATTCGAAGAAAAATTCATATGAAGGAGATAAAATAATATTAGCAGATGTTGTAATGGTTTTCCATTCTCTGTTTCATCATCATCAGTCTTTCAGCACAAATGACTGCCTGAATATACTACTACTAAAAAATGACTAAATTTTTGTAATTTACTGCAAGCAAATTGGCAACTACCATTTGACTGCTAATCAGAAGGTTGGCAGTTCAAACCCACTAGCCACTCCATGGAAGGAAGACTGGACAATCTACATCCATAAAGATTTACCACCTCAGAAACCCAAGGGGGTTGCTATGAGTAGGAGTCAACTCGATGGCAGTGACTTTGGTGAGGTTTTGTTGTTGTTGTTGTTGTTGTTTGAGAACAAACTCTACTGCAATGA
This sequence comes from Orycteropus afer afer, assembly GCF_000298275.1. Lineage (NCBI taxonomy): Eukaryota > Metazoa > Chordata > Mammalia > Tubulidentata > Orycteropodidae > Orycteropus > Orycteropus afer. The sequence goes on along the minus strand of NW_006922051.1, from coordinate 565,189 downwards.
TAAAAAAAAATAATAGATTAGATTACTAATAATATTAGTTTGCATATTATTAAAGATCTAAATATTTCAACTTTTTGCACACAGCAAAGGATGAAAATGATCACAATACAGGAAAAGAATAATCTGTTTCTTGTGCAATAGTTCTCTTGTGAAAAGTCTTGTTTATAAGACCACTGTGAGTGAAATCCCTGCCAGATGAGACTTCAGAAATATTAGCAAATTTTTGCTCACTTAATGAGCTAAGAGCTAATGACAAAAATTGTACTGCTTTTGGTGGAGACCATGCAAATATGAATTCCAGTGGAAGTTTAAGTAAAGGTATAGAAAATGCTTCTTCAAAGCTGAGGGGAAAAATGAGTGATTCTTCAGAAGGCATGGTTCTTCTGCCCATATGCTGCATAATGTTGCTAAAACAGCATCTCATGTTCTTTCTATTGATACTGAAGTAACTGTTATGAATTTGTCTTCTTACTTCAACATTTATTCTTAAAAACACCACTATACTGTTAAAATCGAGCAATTAAAGGGTTTTATGTTATTGTTGGAATTATTATTCAATGCTTTTGAATTCAAAACTTGCTGGTGCTCTTTAACACATGCAGTTGAGAGACTCCTTAGTTGAATACTGAAAATATTAAATGACACTTTAATTCTAAAGCAAAAACCCCCAAAATTCTTGGGTTTTTTTCTTTCTTAATAAGCCATTAAGTGGAGGCTATTTATTTCTTGTTCATAGTTTTCAGTAAATTTAGCAACAGGATTATGCAATTTCAAAAAACAAAAAAAAAAAAAAATGCAAACGGTGCTTTTGAAGAGCTCCATTGTTTAAACTGGGTACTCTGGTGACATAGTGCCTAAGGCATTTGACTGCTAATCAGAAGGCTGGCAGTTCCAACCTACCAGCCACTCCTCGGAAGGAAGACTGAGCAATCTACTTCCATAGAGATGATACCACCTCAGAAACCCAAGGAGGGGTCTCTATGAGTCAGAAATGACTCGATGACAGTGAGTTTGGGGGGCTTTTTGGTATTGTTTAAAGTTGGGGGATAACATCAAGGGCATAATACATGAATAAAGCAAAAGGTCATTAAAAAGACAGAAAAGACCAAAATGGATATTTGAAGAGACTGTGAGACTCACTCTTGAAAGTTCAGTAGCTAAAGTGAATGGAAGAAATGATGAAGTGAAAGAGCTAAACAGAAGATTTTAAAACCAACTAGAGAGGATAAAGTAAAGTATTATAATGAAATACACAAAGATCTGGAATTAAAAAACCAAAGGAGAAGTACACACTCAGCATTTCTCAAGCTGAAAAAACTGAAGAAATAATTTATACCTTGAGTTGCTATACTGAAGGAATCTATGGGCAAGATACTGAATGATGCAGGAAGCATCAAGGGAAGATGGAAGGAATTCAGAGTCAGTGCATCACAGAAAACTGGTCAACATGTGTCTATTTTAGGAGGTAGCATGTAAACAAGAACCAGTACTACTGAAGGAAGAAATCCAAGCTGCATTGAAGGCATTGGCAAAAAAAAAAAAAAAAAAAAAAACTAGGCTCCAGGAATTGATTGAATACCAATTGAGATGTTTCAATAAATGGCTGCAACACTGAAAGTGCTCACTCATCTAAGAGAAGAAATTTAGAAGACAGCTACCAGGCCAACCTACTGGAAGAGATCCGTATGTGTGCCGGTTTCAAAGAAAGGTAACCCAACAGAGTGTGGTAATTAATATCACGTGCAAGTAAAGTTTTGCTGAAGTTAATTTAAAAATAGTTGCAGCAGTATATCAACAAGTAACTGCCAGAAATTCAAGCTGGATTCAGAAGAGGATATAGAACAAAGGATATCACTGTTGATGTCAGATGGATCTTGGTTAAAGCAGAGAATACCAGAAAATATGTTTACTGTGTTTTATTGACTATGCAAAGGCATTTGATTGTGTGGATCATAAAAATTATGGATAGCATTGAGAAGAACAGGAATTCCTGAACACTTAGTTTATCTCATGCAGAATCTATACATAGACCAAGAGGCACTTTTTCAAATAGAACAAGGGGATATTGAATGTTTTGCAATCAGAAAAGGTGTGTATCAGAGTTGAATCTTTTCACCATACTTACCCAATCTGTATGCTGAGCAAATAATCCAAGAAGCTGAATTGTATGAAGAAGAACACAGTAACAGGATTGGATTATTAACAACCTGTAATATGCAGATGCTACACTTTGCTTGCTGAAAGTAAAGAAGATTTGAAGCACTTGCTGATGAAGATCAAATACTACAGTCTGCAATGTGGATTACACCTCAACATAAAGAAAACAAAAATGCTCACAAATGGACCAATAAGCAACATCACAATAAATGGAGAAAAGATTGAGGTTGTTAAAGATTTCATTTTACTTGGACCCACAATCAACATCTGTGGAAGCAGCAATCAAAAGATCAAATGACACATTGCTCCATTTGGGCAAATCTGCTGCAAAAGACTTCTTTAAAGTGTTAAACAGCAAAGATATCACTGTGAAGACTAAGGTGCCCCTGACCTGAGCCATGGTATTTTCAGTAGCCTCATATGCATGTAAGAGTTGCATAATGAATAAGGAAGACTGCAGTAGAATTGATGCATTTGAATTGTGGTGTTGGTGAAAAACATTGATTGTATCATGGGCTGCTAGAAGAATGAACACATCTGTCTTGAAGAAAGTACAGCTGGACTACTCCTGAGAAGTTGGAATGGCCAGACTACATCTCTCATACTTTGGTCATGTTGTCAGAAGGGACCAGTTCCTGGAGAAGAATATCATGCTGGGTAAAGTAGAGGATTAGTGAAAAAAAGTAGAAGACCCTCAACAAGATGGATTGACATAGGGGCTACAACAATAGGCTCAAGCATGGCAATGATTATGAGGGTGACGCAAGACTGGGCAGTGTTTTGTTCTGTTGTGCATAAGGTTGCTATGAGACAAAACCAATACAAGGGCACCTAACAACAAGAAGAAGCCAGGAGAATTTGGAAAGAGCTTGCTAGACCCTGATTTCAGCTCTTTTCTGTATGCTTGTAACTCCAAAGCCACCTTCCCATGCTGATATTTAGAACCTTCCCAAGATCTCAGCAGCTGCCTAGAGGTAGACTGGATTCACTATTTGGACTTCTGTTTACCTGACTCATTGAAGTATTTTTAGACTCTGCCCATTAGGCTCTTACATTTTGTGGAGTGAGGTCAGGGTAAAGTGAGTAAAAGAATCTTTTTTGAAAATGGCTATTCTGGGAAAAAAAAAAAAAAAAATGAAAATTGCTTTATAAAATAAAAGAGCTTTATGTTTCCAACCATTTTGGATTTTGAAGTTAAAAAACTTGAAGTTGGTTTTCACATTTTCAGAGAAAAACTGAAACCTAACTACTTTAATTTCCGCTGAAATCTCATATGGGTAGAGAGAAAGAGTCAGACTTTAAAATAGTTATCAGCTTGGATTATTTTCAATGATCTTAAAATATTTTAGTTGGGAAAAAATGATGTTTTTATAGATAAGAAGTGAATTAATATTTGTAGACATGTTTATATCTTGGAGATCAATAAAACATAACACAATAAGTAGAATTTGATTTTTCTGAAAGAAACTAATGTGACTAATGTAATACTTCCCACCGGTACCTCAGAAGACTCAGTTATATTTGCATCATAACTATCTATTTACCTAAGTAATTAAGTGAATCTGCGATTCATTGTCTGGGTAATTATCCCTTTAAAGAAGCATTGATCCCTTCATTGACTGCATTCATTTTCTTCACTTTGCCTTTCAGACCAAATTCTACTGATAGCAGTATAATTAACTTTGATAAGAAAATTAACAAATCAATTCAGTTCATAAATTCTGTTTCCCTAGGAACCTACCTGAAATCTAACTTAATTTTATTTTCCTGAGATATGTTTCTTCCTGACTTCTCTGTGTCAAATGCATCACATCTCTTCTCCCCAAACCCTGGTGGAGATTTCAGAGTTCCTTTTTGTCACTTGCTCCCTCTGTCCAATCCATGGCCAAATCTTTTGAATTCTGCCACAGCAACAGTCCCTCTAGCCTTTGCCTCTGTCCATTTGTACTGCCAACTGCTAGTTCAGATCTCTCTGTCAGAGCTCTGTCAAGAAGCTCTAAAATGATTTTCTTGTCTTTAATTTTCTCCTTCCCCCAGCCCAGCCCTCCCCAAGAGCCAGGTGAAATGTCCTTATGCCTAGCTCTAATCACATTACTGTTCTATTTAGATCACTCTCCACTGCTTCCAGAATTAAGCCCAAGATCCTCAGCCTTTGCCCTCTTCTTTCGCCCTCAGCCTTCCACTTCCACTCTCCTCAAGGTGAACTGGATTCACAATTGTCCTAAACAGTTAACCTCCATATGTGCATGGTACGAGGATGTGAGCCTTAGATGTTGTGATGCTTCACAATATCCTACTCTCTGTGCCTACCTATAAAAATCTTACATGTCATTTAGGCAGAAGAACTCCCCACTCAACTCCCATAGCCTTTGGTCTGTATCTCTTACACAGTATTTATCATTATTCTTATCATATACTCTTATTGAGATTGGGATTATCCTCTATTTGGATTCACTGCAATTTCTAATACAAGATGTGACACCTAAGAGGGGCCAATAAATATCTGTTGAAGCAATGAATAAATGAATTAAATAATTAATTTACTGAATTGGTCTCCCTCAAAGCAGACTTTCTGCACTTATTTAATGCGGAAGCTCAATTACATAATAATAATAACCCAAACCCACTGCCATTGAGTCAATTCTGACTCAAAGCAACCCCCACTGGATTTCCAAGGCAGTAAATCTTTACGGAAATAGATTGCCCAGTCTTCCTTCCATGGAATGGGTTTGAACTGCCAACCTTCTGGTTAGCAGTCAAATGCCTTAGGCACTGCACTATCAGAGTATTTAAGCAAGTTTTATTATATTCCAGATAAAGAAAGTTTTAATTATGTATCACTTGGTTTTTTATATATGTTGTTGTTGTTGTTATGTGCCGTCGAGTCGGCCCTGACTCATAGCGACCCCTCCTTGGGTTTCCGAGGCAGTATCACTACGGAAGTAGGATTGCCCAACCTTCCTTCCGAGGAGTGGCTGGTGGGTTTGAACCGCCAGCCTTCTGGTTAGCAGGCAAGTGTCTTAGCCACTATGCTACCAGAGATGGGCTATTTTTGTTTGTTTGTTTTCTATTGATGACAGTCTGAATAGCCAACACAGGGGCTGCCTATGCTGATATGGGTTCTTCTATCCAGGAGATGTTTAGACTGGCTGTGGAGACAAGTTAGTACAGGGTCAGGTAAGGTAAATGCTCTGTAGAGAAGGTATTTGGTTTTTGTTGGGGACAGAGCCTTTCCTGGCAGACAATGCTGCCAATCTGGGACAAATGCCATTTGTGTCTTGCAACACGTCCAGAGATACTGGGTACTTCTTTGTATTGCACTTTCCTCAATTATACACCTGACTATAAAGGGCTCATTCAATTAACAGAAGAATGAATTCTTCAGTTAATGGGGGGAAAATGAAAGAGATTAATTCCTGCAGTACCTTTCAATCCTTTGGCCGAAAAGGGAAAAAAAAAAAATTCTGTTTCTGCCAAGGAGCATGTGCAACACCCAGTGGACTAGCAGGTTACCATGCCTGAACATGGCCATCACTGCGCTAACTGGAAGGATGTTGCCCTTGTTACTCACCATGCCACTCTGATTGCACAGTCCAAGGGCCTTCTGGTCAGGGGGATAGAACATCATCCTTGAACAGACAGAAGAACTCAGAGGGATTATTTTATCTTGTTCTGTGATGCCTGATGCCTCTCTGAATAAGAATGATACCTTTTAAATTCTCTGAGTGTCCTCTGGGCAGAGTCTATTGTCTCTGCCACACTGCAACTTTGATAGGTAGTTGATCAAGGACATTACTGTGTATGGGAGTGGGGGCAGTGAAATGAAGCGGAAGCAATAACTGTGATGGAGCCTGAAAAGAAGTGGAGGAGGCATTGTTCTCTGACAATTACACTAAATGGCTTTTGAGTGGATTCCTCAGGTAGACAGTGATTGTCACAATGCTCATGTCACCCACTCATGCCTCAGAGGTCACCTTGGCTTATCCAACATGCTTTAAGAAATGAATCCTTTCTTCCCAGATTAGGGGCTGTTGAGTCAGTTTTTTTTTTTTTTTT
>NW_006922051.1:549104-553566 GCF_000298275.1 Orycteropus afer afer | reverse complement strand
ATTTTCACTCAAATTCTTCTGCTAGTTGGGGTTTAGTCCACTTTTGTATCCTTCCCTTCAAGGCTCAGGGGTCCAAGATTATCTTCTGTGTCTGTGTCAATTGGTTTCCCTTTTCTTTGTTGAAGAGCGTCTGTGCAGTCCTTGTGCCTAGTCCGCCATCTTGCCCAACTGTTGAGTCAGTTCTGACTCTTAGTGGCCCGATGTACAACAGAACAAAACACTGGGTGGGACATAAAAATCCACAAAGAATGATTTGTGCTAGAGATAGGATCCAGAGTTTCCAGATTCAGAAATAATAGAGCTCAAGGTGACATTTTAAAGATTATTTAATTCTGTATTTCAAAAAGTTTCATCAGTGGAGTCTCTTTCTTGCTTAAATAAGGCTATTATTGAAAATGCACAAAGTCAAGCTGATTTGGTTATTTCTGGTATAAAGTGGCCTTTAGGATGTATCAGCTACATATCTGTTATAGCTATTTCTGTTTGGTTTTTGATTTTTAAAAGTAATTTTAGTAATATCGGAGAAAGGCACCAACCCAAACCAAATCAAACTTACTGCCATTGAGATCGCTTTTGACTGTTGGCAACCCCCTTTGGGCTTCTGAGGTGGTTAATCTTTACAGAAGTAGATTGCCCAGTCTTCCTTCTGCAGAGTGGCTGGTGGGTTTGAACTTCCAACCTTCTGGTTAGCAGTCCAATGCCTTAAGCACTATACCACCAGAACTCCTTGGAGAGAGAGGCACAGTGGACCCAATTTTCAAATATATTTTCCTGTTTTTGCAGTTGCTTTAGCTGGACCAATTTCCATACTGTTGCTGCTCTTTCTTTGGCAACAACCTCTGAGAGACAATTATTTAACCTTCAGAAGCAAGTAAGCCCCTCTTGATGAAGAAAATCAATGGTAGAAGACATTTTCCAGCTCCTGCTGACGCTGTCTCTTGTGTGGCATGGCTGGCTTCCAGAGCTCACCCTCTTTTTTCTCATTGAGAAATTCTAGAGAAGCTGTTACAGTAAGTCACATGGCACAGAAGAAAACAAAAGGAGAGCAGTCTCAGTCTTGGAGTTTAAGGTGAGATTCTATTTTTCTCTTTCAAATTTGTATTTAAATTATATAAGGAAGCAGCCCTAAAAGACTAGCACTAGTAACCAATATCATTATAACCCTTACCTGTCATCTTTTCATGATTGCACTCTGGGCTGATACTCTCTCTGAGGAAACAAGGAAGAGGGAGTGAGAAATCAAGTACTAACTGTTGTCACCAAGTTTGAGAAGGGTGCACATGCAAGGCAACAAAAGTTTGTCCTTAAAGACCTTTAGAATGGCAATTGGAAAATACTGTACTAAGATTTGGAATTCAGAATAATAGATTCATTCTGAGTCATGCCCACAGAGCTGTAATTATTAGAGGAATCAGGAGACTCCATTATAATGCAATATATACCTAGTTGCTGGTTCAGGAGTCTTTCTACTACCCAAGGCTTATACTGTGAGGGGAAAGATAGCACAATACGTTCTCTATTTTTTTTTCTTTTAATATAGATGTTATGTCTCACGTTTAGGAGATTTGGTGGCACTGTGGTTAAAACATTGGGTTGCTAACTAAAAGGTTGGAAGTTCAAACCCATTAGCCACTCTGTGGGAGAAAGATGAAGCAATCTGCTTCTGTAAAGGTTTACAGTATTGGAAAGACTATGGGGAAGAACTCTGTCTTATAGGGTCACTATGAGTTGAAATTGATTCTATGGCAGTGGGTTGGTGTGTTAGGCTGGGTTCTCTAGAGAAGCAAAGCCAGTAAAGCTTATATATGTTGTTTGTTGTTGTTATGTGCCCTCAAGTTGGCCCCAACTCATAGCGACCCCTCCTTGGGTTTCTAAGGAAGTATCTCTACGGAAGTAGATTGCCCAACCTTCCTTCTGAGGAGTGGCTGGTGGGTTTGAACCTCCAGCCTTCTGGTTGGCAGTCAAGTGCCTTAGGCACTATGCTACCAGAGCTCCTAAAGCTTAGAGAGAGAGAGAGAGAAACCAAGTTGACACACAACTGTGACACAGCTATCACAGTTGGGTTTGGTTGTTGGTCTCACGAGTGCATTTGACCAAACACTGAATTGTACATATATATGAGTGTGAGCTTCCTCATTTTGTGGGGTTGCCTATATCAGTTTTTCATAGCATCACTTTCTTAGTATGTTATATGTCCATTGATATGTGTGAAAATCCCAAGCTCCCTAGAGCCAGGAGAGGGAAGGAGCAGAAGCAGCCTGAGGGACCTCAGGAGCAGCAGAATATCCAGGTAAAAAGCGGTGGGAAATAAGGCTAGGCCCCAAGGCACCTAGAGCCAAGAGAGGGAGGGAGCAGAAGCTCAAGCAGGAGCACAAGCATTTGACTGTGTGGATCATAACAAATTATGGATAACATTGACAAGAATGGGAATTCCAAAACACTTAATTGTACTCATATGGAACCTGTACATAGACCAGGAGGCTGTCGTTCAAAAAGAAAAAGGGAACACTGCATGGTTTAAAATCAGGAAGGGAGTGTGTCAGGGTTGTATCCTTTCATCATACTTACTCAATCTGTATGCTGAGCAAATAATCTGGGAGGTTGGACTATATGAAGAAGAACATGACATCAGAATTAGAGGAAGAATCATCAACAACCTTTGATACACTGACAACACAATTTTGCTTGCTGAAAGTGACAATAACTTGAAGTACTTAATGATGAAGACTGAAGAATACAGTCTGCAGCACAGATTACATCTCAGTATAAAGAAAACACAAATCCTCAGAAATGACCTATAAGCAGCATTACAATAAATGGAGAAAAGATTGAAATTGTCAAAGACTTCACATTGCCTGGTTCTACAACCAATGCCAATGGAAGCAGCAGTCAGGAGATCAGAAGACTATAGCACTGGGAAAATCAGCTGCAAAGGACCTCTTTCAAGTGCTGAAGAGCAAAGATGTCACCTTGAGGACTAAAGTGTGCCTGACACAAGCTATGATATTTTCAATTGGCTCATATTCATGTGAGAGCTGCACAATGAAGAAGGAAGACCAAACAAGAATTGATGCTTTTGAGCTGTGGTGTTGGCAAAGAATGCTGAAAGTACCATGGACTGCTAAAAGAACTAATAGGTCTGTCCTGGAGGAAGTGCAGCCTGAATGCTCCTTGGAGGAGAGAATGGCCAGACTTCCTCTCACATACTTTAGTCATATTGTCAGAAGGGACCATTCCCTGGAGAAGGATGTTATGCTTGGTAAGATGGAGGGCCAATAAAAGAGGGGAAGGCCCTCAACTAAATGGATTGACATGGTGGCAGCAACGATGGGTTCAAGTATAGCAAGAATCATGGAACTGGCTCAGGACTGGGCAGTGTTTCGTTCTGCTGTACATAGAGTTTCTATGAGTCGGAGATGACTCAACGGCACCTAACAACAACATGTGTGAAAATATTTTAAGTGGTACATGAACAGACAAGTTTTTATAATTGAGTATTTATTTCAATTTGTATGGGAAAATATATAAATAGCATGTGAAATTTTACTTAGGAGGATAAGGTTAAAATAGGAAAAAATTAAAGAATCATATTAAATATGTAATAATAACATGTTTTTTTTATACCAGTGGTCTCTTTCCCCATCCCCCTTACTTTTCTGGGAGGAAGAGGGAGGGACCTGATTGGTGAATTTGGGAGAGGACTTGGACAAGTTCAATCAGCCCATTCCTCTGTGTTAAGACTATTTTCTGCCTTGTAGCAAGGGACCTGCCCCTGGCAACAGGTATGTGGGGGATGGGAGTAAGGTGCGATGAGGCTGCTATCATTAGTTGCTGTGGATTCAGACCAAGTCATGGCGACCCCATGCATGCTGTTTGCTCCTACACCATCCCCATAATGGACTGTGGATTGGACTGTTGTGATCCACAGGGTTTTTATTAACTGGCTATTAGAAGTAGATTGTCAAGCCTTTCATTCTAGTCTGCCTTAGTCTGGAAACTCCACTGAAACCTGTTCAGCATCAAATCTCCACTGATGGATGGATGATGGTTATTCATGAGATGTGTTATCTGGGAAACCAACCTAGATTTCCTACATGGGATGTAAGAATTCTACCACTGAAGATAATCCTGGAACCCTGAACTTTGAAAGGAACTATACAGAAGTGGATTAGCCACCAACTAGTGGAAAAACCTGAATGAAAACAGTGAGTAGAGACAGTCGGAGCTGCAGACTGTCAGCTACTCTGACGAGACCAATAGCCTGAATATTTCCAAGTGGTGTTGGGACCTGAGAACTGACCTAAAGATCAGTCCTGGTCACCAAGGGCTGCAGGGGCAACTGCTCTGGTGGCCTATGATTAGGAAGGGAAACAGCAAGGAGGGAGACAACCTGAGCTGTGGACTTTCTGCTGTCCAGAGGGCACAGCCATTTTGATTGTTTACACATGGCAGCCATTTTGGA
>NW_006922051.1:533863-547974 GCF_000298275.1 Orycteropus afer afer | reverse complement strand
ACTGTTCCTCAAATATGATGGTGAAATTAGGACATTTCCAGATAAGCAGAAATTAAGGGAATTTGTTAAAACCAGACCAACCTTACAAGAGATGCTACAGGAAGCCCTTTGGACAGAGAAGCAACAACAGCCAACAACAACTGACCATTAACACACATGATGTTATAAACCAGAAACCAACCCAGAAATGGAAGTATTCAAGTAAATAAACCTACAAGATTGTAAACAGGGAACCAGAGACACCAGAGGGAAAAAAATCTGTGTCATTCTAGAACTTCTAGATGGTAGGGAAGTCAACACAACTACAAGATAGAACAGACTGTTCTACACTTGGAAAGAAAACTATAAATCACAGGGTAACCTCAAAGAAAAAGATAAACCTTCACATCAAAATAAAAAAGAGGACCAGCATAAATATTCAGCAAATACTAAAACAATAGCATAAGGGAAGTGATAATATGATTCATAAACAAAATGACCTCGGCATAGAAAATTATACAGAACAAAGAAATAGACACAATGAAAAGGCACATGACAAAAATGACAGCAACAAATTCATATTTGCTGATAATTACATATCTGGCAAGGGACTTATCTCTAAGTCCCTTGATTAAGATTGATTGAAAACTCCAATGTCTCAACACCAAAGGAATTAACAATCCAATTGAAAAGTGGGCAGAAGACATGAACAGACACTTCACCAAGGAGGATATTCAGGTGGTCAGCTAATACATGAAAAGAGGCTCACAATCATTGGCCATCAGAGAGATGTAAATCAAAACAACAATGAGATATACCATCTCATCCCAGCTCTGATGGCAAGGTTCAATGGGACAAAAAATAACAAATGCTGGTGGGAATATGGAGAGATTGGGACTCTCATACACTGCTTGTGTGACTGTGAAGTGATACAACCACTGTGGGAAGCAATACAGTGATTCCTTAGAAAGTTGGGATTGGAGATGCCATTTACCCTAGAAGGAGCTCTGGTAGCGTAGTGCCTAAGGTACTTGACTGCTAACCAGAAGGCTGGCCATTCAAACCCACCAGCCACTCCTCGAAAGAAAGGTTGGGCAATTTACTTCCGTAGTGATACTGCCTCAAAAACCCAAGGAGGGGTCTCTATGAGTCAGGTCCAACTCAACAATACATAACAACAACATTTACCCTAGAGAGGTGAGAGCCAGGATAGGAACAGATACATGCACGCTCATGTTCATCACAGCACTATTTACAATAGCAAAAAGATGGAAACAACCTACGTGCCCATCAGCGGAAGAGTGGGTGACCAGACTATGGTACATACACATACTGGAATGCTATGCAGCACTAAAGAATAATGTAGAGTCTGCTAAACACCACATAATATGGATGAACTTGGAGGACATTATGCTGAGTGAAATAAGTCAATCACAGAAGGGCAAATATAGTATTAGTTCGTTGTTGTGGAGGGTCAAGGAAAGGTTTATATATGGAGGAAAATTTTCTTTGTTGGTTGCCAGGGGTGGGAGGGGAGGGGAGGGAACACTGCAAAAATAAAAAAAAAAAAAAAAAAAAAATCATTGACCCATGTCACTTTAGTTTTATGTATTTCACTGTACATAAATTATATTTCAATAAAATACATTAAAAAAAAAAAAAAAGAATTCTACCACTGAATGACTGATGTCCCTGAGGTGGGGTGGGAAGGAGGCAGGCCTGAAATTATCCAGCTGTGTAAGTATGTCTAATTGAGGAGAGAGTAAGCTATATAGTAAAGCCATTCAGCCACAGTTCTAAAGCCATGTTCTCTAGTCAACATTACCAGTAATAAAGATGATATTTTCAACTCTGTATGTCTGACATTATCTCTCAACTGGTTCCAAACTCAATCCCACTCCTCTGGAATTTTAACAATGTGTGCAACTATAAAAAGAATGACAGAAGTATGGGACTATAAATTCCCTTAAAACAGTGAGCATAGATTCAGTTGTTATCTGCATGTCCAAACTACCAGAGTGGTTGGGTCACATATTATCCCACAGTGTAACGGTGTAAAACAAGTATTTATTATGTTCATGTGATGAGGGTCAGGAATTCAAACAGGGCACAGAGGGGATAGTTTTTTCTCTGCTTTACTGTTTCTGGGACCTTCCCTAGAATACTGGAAGGCGGGGGGCTGGAATCATGAAAACTCATTCACGTACATGGCTGCTGGTTGATGCAGGTTGTTGGCTGGGGGCTTCAGCTCCTTCTCATATAATCCTCTCCATGTGGTCTCTCGGTATGAGCTAGTTTGGGCTTCCTCACAGAGTGGTCACTGGGTTCCAAGAGAACGGTAGAAGGCATATAACCTTTTCTAGGCTAGCCATGGAAATCATGTATCATTACTTCTGCCACATTTTACTCAATGAGGCAGTCAAAAGTCTCACCCAGGCTCAAGAGGAAGAGAAATAGAGTCTAATATTTGATAGGACTGGAGGTGGGTTGTGGTAGCAGGAATTAGGTGGGGACTACTTGGGTGGTGCAAACGCTAATCACCTGACTTCTAGCACAAAGTTTGGAAGTTTGAACCCACCCAGAGGCACCTTGGAAGAGAATCCTATTGGTCTGCTTCTGAAAGGTCACAGCATTGATAATCCTATGGAGCAGTTCTACTCTGCACACATGGGGTCGCCATGAGTTGGCATTAGCTCAATGGGAACTAACAACAACTTGATGAGGAGTGGCAATGTTCTGAAAGAGCACATAGGACCAGAAATATTGCTATGTCCACTTTTGGAAAACACAATCTGCCACAGACAGCAACCAAAAAAAAAAATCGTTTTCCTTTTAATATAGTTATATAATTTTAGTTTTAATAATAAGTTACAGCTAGCCCATAGCGTATGATATTGTGGTCTGTATTCCAAAAGGTCATTCCTTGCTAACCAGCTCTGAGGAAGGTCTGTCCCTCAGTGTGGAGGTGAGAAAGGGGTGAGAGTGGGCAACAAAGGGGGATGACTGGGATAAGAAAAAGAACAAGTCAGTGAAGACCCTACTGTTGTATGGTAGAGCATATGGTGGCTGGTGGCTCTTGAACCATGGAGATAGGTTGGAACATGGCAAAAAAGAATCCAGGGGAGTATTTATGAAATTGGCCTAACAATGAAATGAAGCTATTATAGAATCTGGATCTGCATATTGAAAACTCTATATATTCTGTAATGTTTTGTTGTTTTTTTTTTTTTGTAAGGTGTTTTTGTCGATATTTTATCATGAATTGAAATATCTATCTATATCTATATAGAAATAGATATATACAACCCAAAACAATTCAGCCTGTTTATAATTAACTAGAGTTCAATATTTGTTTGCAGATGTTCTTTGAGGTAAAGTTTAAAATTTGTTTATTTTAGTATGAGTCAACTTCTTTCAGTATTGGGATAACACCACATTCAACAAAAGCAGCTTTATCCTTGGTTAGGACAAAGTATTGAAGGAGGAACAGCATTCCCAGTGGCTTGGCAGAATGCTGGCAGTAGGAATTATAGTGTAAGAGCCTATGGGAATGTAGGACTCAGAGGCACAGAATGAGATCTGCTGGGCCAGGTGGCCCGCCTCATGTAACAAACTTAAATGTCCAGCTCTCACCAACTTGCAACTCTAACCTTAGGTCATCACATTTCTATTGAATTTCCTCATGATGATGGCTCCAGTGGCATGATTTTGAACCCTAGACTTTTCAAAGCAAGCCCAACTGTTTCTAAGAATGCCCAGGATGCCATCTCATACGTAACAAGTCTCTGTTCTTCCTTGCTGCCTAGTTCAGTGCTGCTGCCAATGACCCTTGGGCCTCAGGGAAAGGAAATGATGGTCCCTTTATGACTCCAATCTAAACCTTATTTTGATCCCTTACAGTCTGTAAAGACTAAGTTGAAATGAACAACAAGATACCACTGGGTCTGGGCATAATGAGTGAATTATATAGCACAGACATATGTAGTACAGCTAGGTACATGTTGCCTAAGCAGACCCTTAAATGAACACATCTGAGTTTCGAGTTGTGCTTCTAGTCTGCTTCCATAAGGCATGGAACAACTCCTCTCCTTCTACAAAACTGTTCCACTGTAGCCACAACTTTTTTTGGGGGGTGGGGGGGGGAGTTGGGAAAGAGGGAAGAATCCTATCCCCTTCCTTTATCATTCTATAATCCACCTCTTCCTTATTCCCTCATCCAGAATTTGCCTCTTCTCAGAAAAACTGAGAGGAAACAGACACTCCCTTCAAGGAAAGGCTGCTGCCATATCCACTCAGATGTGGTCTGGCCCTTTGGCTCCAGCAGGACACTCACAACAGAAAACAGTCCAACATCAATACCTTCCCATAGTTTGACTTATTCAGTCTTGAATAACACTGACAGAAGAATGCCAACGGAATTACTACAAGTCAACTCTAGTTCCTTTTCACATTCTGTTCTGCAAAGTGAGTCTGTCTTTCCTATAGGTATCTGAACTAACCTTCTGTGGACCCCAGCTTGAATGCGCACACACACTCCCCATATAAAGAAAAGATCCAAAAGTAACAGCAAAACCTGCAGAGACATAGGTCAATTCATATGGACACACAAAGCATTTAGCTTATTTTTCTGTATAGAGGTAAATGATGGCCTTGTAGATTTACCAAAACCAAACATAGGGTGGGGAGAGTGGAGGTCCTTGATTCTGTGATTTCTATTGTGTAATTAAAGAGCCATCTGAAGTTTATTTTTCTGCGAACAAAGAGATAGTCTTCCTAAAAGTAAATAAAAAAAACTGCTTACATCTTTTAAATCATGTTTTCCTCCAATTTTTCTTTTTATTGTCGTCAAAGTTTTCAAACATACCAGGGCATGCCATAATATTTATCTCATCCTTGACAAAGACTTCTACAATATTCTTCCATAATCTCTTTCTTGACAAGGACTTGAAGGCTTCTATGTTTAATACATGTTTGTAGGAGATACTTTATTGTACTTGGTGGTGGTGGTGATGATGTATAATTTGAACCTCTGATAAGTGGCAATTGCCTGCCAGGAACTAAGAATGACTATTTTATAACTTTCATATGATAAAAATGTAGGATGTACATTCTCAGGAGGAGGCAAGAGCATCTTTCAGCTCCTGTCTGCAGGGGCTCATTTGATCCCTGAACAGCACAGTCTTCTATTCTTACACTATTTGCCTATGCTTTCCTGCTGAGGATTTGGACTTTTTTTGACTTAGAAACCTAGGCATTCTCAGGAGATTCTTGTCCTTGAGCCCCAGTGGAGTGCAAATCTCTGAATTTGAACCCAGCATGGAAGAAGACTCCTTTCTACTAAGTATTCAGTTGACAGCAGCTAGGATCTGGTCTATCATTTGGAAGGTGTATTATTTTGTTTTCTGTGAAGCAAATTAATTCCAACTCTTGGCCAGCATTCTACCAAGCTGGTAGGAACCTCAACTTTAGTTTTTATTGGAGGGAGTTCCTTCCCCTCTGAGGATTACACAAGAATTCTGGAGGCGGTGTATGTGGTACTGAGGAAGTAAAGAAAATACCTCTAGGCTTCATTTCATCTTGGTAGTCACTGATGTGCTTACTGCTTAAAATTTGTATAACAAAACCCACTGCCATTGAGTGCATTCTGACTCAAAGAGACCCCATTGGATTTCCAAGGCTAAAAATCTTAACAGAAGTCCCTTAAAAAAGCCTACTTTGTATCAAGGGTAGAAACATCGGTATCCAGAGAATAGTCTTCCTACATGCATCAGTTCACTCCTGGTGAAATTCTTCCAGAGAATAGAGCACAGGTCCCTATTATGTTGTTATTGTTATGAGATTGTTGTTGTTGTTATGTGCCGTCAAGTGGGACCCAACTCATAGCGACCCCTCCTTGGGTTTCCGAGGCAGTATCACTCCATAAGTAGATTGCCCCATCTTCCTTCTGAGGAGTGGCTGGTGGGTTTGAACAGCCAGCCTTCTGGTTAGCAGTCAAGTGCCTTAGGCACTCTGCTACCAGAGCTCCTTTGTTATGTGATAAGAAACCACAAATATCATATTCTAGTAAGTAGAATGTCCTTTTCTATTCAAGCTACCACCCTCAAGACATCAAGGAGCCTGCCTGTCATCCCACTCCAACCTCTGAAAGAGATAATCTCTTCAATAGTTTACCCTTTTGAAAAAACAAAAGACCAGGAAGAAAAGTTGCCCTGAAGCTACTTCTTTGCCCTCTGAGGCAAGAGAACACAAAGCTTGGCTACTCTTTTGGAGTGAAGGAAGGTTAAAAAATCTCAGTGGCTTGCAGTCTTTCTGATTTCTCTAAAACTTGAAAAACAAAACACAAATGAACATTCACAAAAAAATGTAGGGGCTACCTCAGGAACCTGTTATCTGGTGGCAGATTTAACAAACTAATTTCCATAACAAAGAAAAGAATGTAACATGTACTACAAATCAAACCCAAAACAAAACTCACTGCCATCCAGTCGGATCCAACACACAGCGACCCCTCCTTGGGTTTCTGACTCCATGGCACATAACAACAACAAATCACTACAGAAGTAGATTGTCCAACCTTCCTTCCCAGGAGTGGCTTGTGGAGTTGAACCTCCAGCCTTCTGGTTAGCAGTCAAATGCCTTAAGCATTATACCACCAGAGCTAGAGGCAGAAAGATTCCTTCCCACTGTGGAAACTTCTGAAAGAATTGATATTTGAACAGGGCCTTGGAGGAGAGTTGCTATTTCCCCAGAAGTCAAAGTGCATTTTAGGCAGAAGGAGGCAGGGGGACAAAGGCAGGAAAGTGTTATTTGGCCAGAGCACAGGTAGACCTAAGATTTGATTGGAAAACCTTGCTTAGTTGGGGAAAGGTTGATGGTGAGGTGGGTGGGGAAGATGTGAGATGTGGTCACAGAATGAGCTGGAAAATAGTTCTGATAGAGGTAAAAAGGTGATGGTGACTTAGTTATTGTTATCTTCATTCATTCATTTATTCATTCAATCAAGAAAGAACTATTGAGCTTCTATGTAGTAGAAATCTGTTAATTTTGTCTGCTGAGTATCTGGTTCCCCTTTCTTTTCATAACAGAATTTTCATTTTCTTTGGTGACATCTCCCTACTCCCTATCCAATCCATTTAGTTTGTGGAGTAGTTCCACCCTTGACTCCAGAGATGAACATGGGACTCAGGCTGGGCCATTATGATTGGGTCAAGGGTGAGCATGTGACTGAGAGTCCAAACAGTTTAACTCCTATGGAAAGACTAGGAAGAAATAACCCCTCACTTGCCAAAATTGAAATTGAGAGGCTGCGTCATAAGGATAGAAGTGTTGGAAGCCATTTTTACACCATAAGAGTCAACTTTAGAGCCAAGAAATGTGGAGAGAGGAAGATGGAGTCCAAATAAATTGTTTGAATTCTTGGATCTACCCTTGCCTGACTTACTCTCTGGACTTGACAGTTACATGAGTTTGTTTTGTTCAGGTCAGTTTGGGTCATAGTTGGTCATTTGGTGACTGAGTATGCCTAATTGAAACAATCTGGAATACTGGTTTGGTGCCATAGGATACAACTATCAACACAGTCCCAGAGTTCATAATCTGTGCCCTGAGAAATAAGGAGGAATAAAGTACAGCCCAGTCCCAGCCTTAGATATGTCATAATAATTGGATCTACTCCAGAAAAATAAGACTCTTCAATGTCTGATCTAACATGACCTCCTGTGTATTTTTTTAAACTATGAAGTCAGGAATCAGCTGACAGATTTCAGACAGGAAGTCACCATTGCTTTGACCACATTGTTGACTTTCTGTCCCTGCTTAATAGTTTTTCTCTTTTGCAAAAGGTTCACTATGTCCTGGGCAGAACCTATGTATATTTTTTATTATTCCATTACCTAGCTGTGTGCCTGTGGGCAAAACATTTCATCTCCAGTGCCTAAATGTCTTCAACTTTGAAATGGCTAGGGATAAAAATATCCCCATTTTACCTTAAAGGATTTCTCTGAAGTGACAATATCATATCCACATATGCAAAGTGCTTTCAAAGGTTAAAAAAAAAAAAAATTATGTTTAAATAGTACAGGCAAATCTTGTCTTTACTTTGAATTGGTTGAATAATCCTAGACACAATGGCATGCTGGTAAATATTTGACAACAGGTTCTCCAGGGGAGAAATAAAAAGCCCAGATTTGTTGCATTTACTGATTTTCATGATAAAATACTTCCACCAGAGCCAACTGCAATCTATCAACTGGTTTGCAAAATTCCTGAAAATTAACAATCAGCTCCCATGGGTCTATATGAACCTACACAAGCTTGCATTGCTTAGATACATTAGTTAACCTCACCTGTCTCTGTCTCTTCATCTTTTAAAAGACCTATTTGTCTAGATGATCACTAAAGTCCTTTTAATCTTTATGATTTCCTGAGTGTCATTATTCCATATTTATCAGTCAGATGAATCTTATTAAAAACTCATTATCATCATAGCACTTTCACTAAAAAGATGCATTGAAATGAGCTACTGTCACAACTAAAGTTTTTCTTCATGCTATCATATGCCTAAGAAGACTGTTGGCATCAAAGACTGATCAGTCTTCAATTGCATTAGATTACTTCATAGTTCTATAATATTTTCACTCATCATGTGCAAGCAATTATTCTGGTGGTGGTTTTCGGTAAATATTATAGATCACCATTATGTGTGGTTATAGATATTTAAACCAGTTAGCCATTTCCTTGAGTTTGTATAAGAATATCCCTCAGACTGCTAACTGCAGCTTAAGTCATATTCTTTAGATCTCATTCTCTCCCAGTCTTGAAAAGTTAATGGTGTTTCTCACTAAGCAACACGTGAGGCATATTTTTCTATGAAGCTCTCTCATCTTCAACTATCCCCAAAATCTCAGTGATAAAAAGCACAAAGGTCAGGAATTCATCAACTCTCCCATTGACATAGGGACCGAATTCTAAATTGACCATGACTAGACAGCAGTGAGTAAGCAAGACTATTAGGTGCAGGACTGGACAGTGTTTTGTTCTATTGTACAGAGTCACTATGAATTGGTGCCAACTCAACAGCCCCTAACAGCAATAACAGATTATTAGAATTTAATCACAGGTGGACTGTCCCTGAGCTTTCTTGTTGCAGTATGTAATCTGTTTGTGAATAAACCATTGACAGGGTGTTGGAGGCTCACAAATACAGTGGACCAATGAGCAGAGTTGAAGTGCCTGAATTGAAGAGGGAGGATATCAAGTGACAGGTTCTGCACTAAAGGACCAATCTTCAGCCAGGGACAACTTCAATGGCCTTCAGTTGTTACCTCATTTCCTGGGGCTGAGTTATCTTGTTTGTTTAGTGATAAAGAAATATATCAAACCATATCTGGGAAATGATATTATGTACGAGGTGATTTAGTACAGAGTTGTTTATAATCATAAACATTTGGGAATACTGTAACCTAAAAGTCCATCAACAGAGGACTGGTTAATCAGACTATGGGCATTTATACAATGGAATATTATGGAGATGTCAGTACAAAAGAATAAAGGGACTTTTTATATTCTGGTATGGAAAGATCACCCTATAAGTGTACAATACAGACAATAAAATGCAAATTTATGTATAAAAAATGGACAAGGGTGAGGAAACACAAGAAAATGCTAAATATTGGTTACCTTTAAAGGAGGAAACTGAGTTCCTGGGTTTACAGATGAGAGGGACAGTTTTTACACTATGCTTTTCATAATTTCACATTTTCTGTGATCCATGTGTCTTTCCTATTCCAACATTCATGTTCAAATACACATTTTTTTCACACTTTTTTCCCCACTTATACTTTTTCAAGAAAACATGTACCAACCGGATAAATAAAGTTGTGTAAGTCTGAAATGTTTTTCATGACTTTAGAAAGAGAAGACAGGACTTGTGAAATGTGTGGACGTGCCTCTGACAAGGTAGCTCATGCCTCAGATGTCTCCTACAAGCCTTTGTAAACTCTAAAACATTAACTAATTGCTCAGCATGATAATGCCCTCTCAGTCTCAAAAAATGAAATGAAATACCCACTATTTCTTATAAGCCTTAATCCCTGTATGTTTAATCTGGGCCCTAAGGTGCTGAAGTTGTTGTTGTTGTTGTTAGGTGCTGTGTAATTGGATCCAACTCATAGTGACCCTTCCTTGGGTTTCTGAGGTGGTATCACTATCGAAGTAGATTGCCCAACCTTCCTTCTGAGGAGTGGCTGGTGGGTTTGAACCACCAGCCTTCAGAGGGGCCATGAATCTTTTCTGAAATTGTACACAAATTTGTTGAGTGTTTGCTTTTCCTGGAGAAAAGTTCTTTACCATTCAAAAGTTTTTGAAGCAATCCATGATCTAAGAAAAAAGGGCTAAGAATAAGATGTTATTCGTAAATAGGATAATTGAATTATACGAAACATATTTATGAAACATGTTTATTCATCCACTAGCTTATCTATTCACATGGTTAATGAACCTGCACCAAAAGAAAAGCTTCTGAAGACCCCCGGTGGTCCCGTGAATCTGTCTCTTGCTTCAACAGTGTTTGGACAGAATAGACTCAGCGACTCCCCACCTCCCCACCTCCCCACCTCCCCACCTCCCCACCTCCCCACCTCCCCACGTCCAGCTTCGGCCCACCCTCCAACCTTCTCTCCAGGCACAACCTCCCAGACCATCCTCTCAGCCATCCGGTTTCCGGGACTACTAACATCGTTTTTTGTGGTTATCTCCAAATCCTCAACGAGCTAAGAGCTCCCAGATCCGTCAGAACTATTCTGCCCACTCGGAGGCTGGGGTCAACCACCTGGTCAACCTGCGTCTGCGGTCCTCCTATACCTACCTCTCTCTGGGCTTCTTTTTCAATGGTGAGGATGTGGCCTTGGAAGACGTGGAACACTTCTTCGGTGAACTGTCGAAGGAGAAACCCAAGGATGCCTGAGCACTCTTGAAGCTGCAAAACAAGCGTGCTGGCCTCGTCCACTTCCAGAACGTGAAAAAGCCGTCCAAAGATGAGTGGGGTAGAAGCGTGGATGTCATGGAAGCGGCCCTGGCCCTGGAGAAGAACCTGAACCAGGCTCTTACGGATCTGCATGCTGTGGCTTCTGCCCACACAGACTCCCATCTCTGTGACTTTCTGGAGAACCATTTCCCGAATGAGGAGGTAAAACTCCTCAAGAAGATGGGTGACCATCTGACCAACCTCCACAGAGTGGCCATTCCCCAGGTGGGGCTGGGCATGTACCTCTTCGAGAGACTCACCCTCAAGCATGGTGACTAGGTGCCTCCGGAGCCCAGCGACCTGGGAAGGCCCTTTGCATACCCCTGACAGCCTCAGGCCTCCTCCTGAACTTCTCCTTCGGCCTCGAGGCCGCATGTGAACTACCCCGAAGCCCTCTTTCCAAGCATGAACCAAATGTTTCCAAAACAAATGGAAACAATACAGATTATTTTTGCAGCAAAAAAAAAAAGAGAGAGAGAGATAAGCTTCTGATATAGGCCTTATGAAGGAATTCTGTAGCTTATGAAAATGGTCCTTAGAATTTCCATACTTCATAAAAATAATATGGTACACCTAATCTGGTGACACAGAAAGACCACAGCATCAGGAGACACCTACTAAGGAAACTGAATTTTTTCCCATCCATTCCATAAATATTTATTGAACCCCTACTATGTGTCGGGCATAGGCTAAGTGATCAAGATTTCATCAGTAAATGAAACAATGTCTCCACCCTCATGGGGTAGGATACTCAGGTGGTGCAAAAATTAACCTGCTTAGCTACTCCCAAAGGTTGGAGGTTCCCTTCCACATAGGGCTGCCTCTAGCAACTGACGATGGTGAAAGGCCCTGATGGGATTCATTCTACTAATAGAATTTAGACAATAAAGATTGAAAAAACAAACAAAAAAGTACCTTTCAGATAGTGATAAGTGCTTCAGTAAAATGGAATAGAAAAGTGTCCCGAGATTTTGCTTTAGATTGGATTCTGCAGAAGTTCCTCTCTGGGGAGATGGCATGTGAGCTGAAATCTGAGGGGCAAGCATCCACCAGCCACGGAGAGCTAGGAAAAGGACATTCCAGGCAGAAGGAACAGCAACACAAAAGCTGGATCATTGAGGAAATGGGGGTATTGAGTTCTACAATGATGTGCAAGCCCAGCTCTCCAACCTAGCCTTTCACTGTTTCCTGTGTTCAATCTTCTCAGATCTTTATCCTCTTCTTTCTTTTACATCCCATCCATCCTTCTGCAACCAGCTTGATTCTAGTCCTCAGTGTTCTCTTTCTTTTCTACAAAGTCCATTTGAGCCCTAGATGCCATCACTGCCTTGCCACAGGCGCAGACAACTAATGATCCAAAAGAACGGTCAGTGCCTGAAGCAGCACCGCATCTGTTCCTTCCTTCAGGTTATCATGGGCAGTGGGAAGCAGGACAGCCAGGGAGGCTTAGTGGCTGGGATGTAATGGCTAGGGTTAGACCTCAGAACCACAGGATCCTCAAATTTAGATTTTTGCCATTACTACACATAGTCTAATACATACAGGGTATTACCTAATTTGTGTGCGTTGACAGTGTTATTTATTAAACATTTAAAATATACCACATTTTTTAATATAATAGGAGGCAGAAAATTTATAAATGGTGCAGGCTTCCTTTCCTTGAAGGCCCAAGTATAAAGAGAATGAATTTTAGAAGGTAATAAAATCCTAGTTCGATATCATCCTGAGTAACACTTACCTCAATAACTTTGTTGGATAACTTTTGGCAGGTTTCTTAACCATGCCGGGCCTCAGTATCTTCTTTTTAAAGGAATAATAACTAAACCTTCTTTTCAGGTTGCTTGATAATTAAATATTGTAAATATTATAAGTAAAGAGCCCCTCATGTTGTATGGATATTATAAACCCATATATAAAGCTCATGCATATTGCATGGCATTTAGTTGAATCTTGTTTTACTCCAATAATAGAAGTTTATCTCAGCAACAAATACCTTCTACTATCACATTTTCATTTACCCTTGGGAATAGTGACAATAGCTTACAATCCTGAGAGAGAGACATTATGAAACAGAGCAAGTGAAATCCAAAGCCTGGTACAGACACATTTGCTTATATGGCATTGTTTGTTTCTGTTTTTGTGCCAGAGACATAGGGGACAATTTTTCCAACTAAAGACTCAAAGAAGGGTTCTATAGACACTGATAGTTGAGCAGGGTTTTTTGTTTTTGTTCTTGTTTTTAATTTTTATTGTGATTTGAGTGAAAGTTTACAGAGCAAATTCATTTTCTAGACAGCAGTTCAGGAGCTCTGGTAGCATAGTGCCTAAGGCACTTGACTGCTCACCAGAAGGCTGGGGGTTCAAACCCAACCAGCCACTTCTCGGAAGGAAGTTTGGGCAATCCTACTTCCATAGTGATACTGCCTCGGAAACCCAAGGAGGGGTTGCTATGAGTCGGGGCCGACTCAACGGCAAACAACAACAACAGACAGCAGTTCATACACACTTTTTTTTCATGATATTGATTGCAATTTCCCACAATGTAACAGCTTGCTTCCCACTTCTTCTCTGTAATTACCTCTTCCCTGTGTTCCTCTTTCTGTGCATTTCTGCACCCTGACCTATCTCCCTATGCAAATACTGCCCTTCTGTTCTCCCATGATTGATCTTTCTAAGAAGTGTATATACCTGATACAAATGTTCACCCTATATGCCTGTCTATTGTTTGGCTAGAAGCCACAGGAATGAGATAAAGTCCAGACCTGAAGGGTAACTAGGGGCCGTAGTTTCAGGGATCTCTCTGGGCTCTATCAGACCAGTAAACCTGGTCATTTTTATGATTTTGAGTTTTGTTCCACATTATTATTCCCCCACTCTATGCAGGATCTCCTGCACTGATCCCCTTCCCAGGAGTTGACAGTGGTAGCCAGGCACCATCTAGTTCTTCTGGTCTCACGGTCACATAGGATGAGGTTCACACGGTCCACTAGTCCCTTGGACTAATTGTTTCCACGTGCAGTGTAGTAAATTACTTAGTGTGGCTTTTCTACTCATAAGTCTTTGTTGACTCCAAGGTGGGATTTGCTATGAGCAACTGAGGAGCTCCTGA
>NW_006922051.1:531839-533388 GCF_000298275.1 Orycteropus afer afer | reverse complement strand
CTTGCAGGAATAGGCCTTGGGTTACTAATAGTGATTCTGTCTTCCTCTTGTGTGATTAGAGGAGGTCAGAAGATGTGGCCTCCATGTCTTTTTTGCAGTTGGTGTCAGAAGCAGTGAGATTCGTTGCAGTGGCCCCAGACTAATAGAAGCATGGGACTTTGTAAAAGAAAGAAGGAAGGGGCCTGGGAAATGAAACTTTGTATTCTTAGATGGTTACTTTGTTTGGTGTTACCTCTTAAAGGACATAATTGGTCCAGAGGCTAGGGCTTTGGTTACACCCAGCCAAAGGCCCAAGGCCATATGCATAGAATAGGATGGTAATCAAGGTGAAGAGATGAACCTGGAATGTCTTTAAAAGGATTATGTGTTTTGGATTATGTGTTTACCTGAATGTACCATGGGTATTGAATGTTCTCTTACCTGTTTGTACATTAGAAATGTTTATGGGGTATATGGATAACAGAGAGCGTGTAAGTCTGCCTTCAGCCAATACTTGATTGGATATGTTAAAAGGGGAAATAGAATTTGCCCAGTGGAAACACAGCCTTTTGTTTTAAGCCATGTGTGTAGAGAGTACTAGGAGTTTAGGTAGAAAACCTGAGCCCCACCCAGGACTAATGAAGGAACAGAAGATTTGCATTTGAAGAGAGGACCTGAAGAAAAAAAAAAATGACTGTTTGGCTCTTTGAATTTTGAGCAAGCAGACTGGTTTTGGGTGCATTGAGACAGGAAAGTCATGGTCCATGAGAGAAACCCCTTCCAGGACTGAAAGTTAAAGGAAGCCAGTGAGTAGTAAACCTGTATGTTACTCGTTTGTGACCACCTGGGTCCACCTGAGTGGAAATGGGGGAAGTGCAGCAAAGAAGAAATGGGCTGAGTTTGGTACTCTTTAACCTAGGCCACAGAGGCTAGGGATGAGAGGAAGGGCTGGCTGGTCTGAAGTGCAATGAATCGTGAGCCTACGGGCATTGAAATAGTCCCTGAGGACTGAAGATGTAAGAGAAGGTGCTGGCTGGTCTGAAGTGAAGGGAAGAGTGTGACTCCCAAACTTGGCAGCTGGTACCCATGACCTAGCTGGGATGGCTAGGGCTGAACTGAGCAGAACCCGACCAAATGAAGAGGAAGATGTTTGACACTGAGCTGGTGTTAAGTTGCTGCAATTTGATGGCTTGCACTGGGCTGGACTTGGCTTGTTTATGGATCCAGATGCCTGAAGTTTCCAAGCGGAACAGAAGATTCTCCAGACAGAAAGGACCATGCTTGTCTCCTCAGACTACTGGTTTGATAGGGATGGGTAAATTAGAAATTGGCTATTTAAAATGGGGGGAGTTAAAGGCTTGAAGTGGCTAGCTTACATGCTTTCATGGGTGTGGTTATTCTTAAACTGATAGTGAAAGGGTTGTGAACTTTTGAAGTATAAAAGGGGTAATGGCTAGAAAAACCAGGGGGTGGCCTGCAGTGTAGTAAATTACTTAGTGTGGCTTTTCTACTCATAAGTCTTTGTTGACTCCAAGGTGGGATTTGCTATGAGCAACTGAGGAGCTCCTGA
>NW_006922051.1:524736-531369 GCF_000298275.1 Orycteropus afer afer | reverse complement strand
CTTGCAGGAATAGGCCTTGGGTTACTAATAGTGATTCTGTCTTCCTCTTGTGTGATTAGAGGAGGTCAGAAGATGTGGCCTCCATGTCTTTTTTGTACCATGTCTAGCTTTTTGGCACATATGGAGCTGCATTTGTCTGAGTTTTCATCTCAGTGGCCTGCTGATCTTGGGATTGTTCCTGGACTTGAACAAGTGATCTGCTGTGTGCCTGTTGATCTTGGGATTGTACCATTCTACTTACCAACCTTGAGTTCATCAGCTTCAGCAGCTAGCAGCTGCCAAGTTACGAGAAGCCACCAGCTCCAGTGGGCCTGGAGTAAGAGGTGGAGCTAAAGCCCAAGGTCAAGGGGCCTCTGCCCAACCCCTAGAGCCAGCATTTTGAACTCAAATTTCTAGCCTCTATGCTGTAAGGATAAATTCCTGCTTGTTAAAGCATTTTTTTGTGGTTTTCCTGTTATAGCAACACTAGACAACCAAGACAGATACTATTGGTTCTCAATCTATGCTATCTCCTGAAATGGGTTAACATAGACCAGTTCTTTTCAGTACTGGGGAAAAAAACCTCACTGCTATCAAGTCAGATCCTACTCATAGCGGCCCCTTTTTGGGTTTTTGAGGCAGTATCACTACGGAAGTAGATTGCCCAGTCAGTACAGT
Source organism: Orycteropus afer afer (assembly GCF_000298275.1). Taxonomy (NCBI): domain Eukaryota; kingdom Metazoa; phylum Chordata; class Mammalia; order Tubulidentata; family Orycteropodidae; genus Orycteropus; species Orycteropus afer. Next base: position 530,712 of record NW_006922051.1, on the reverse strand, counting down.
GACTCTGTATTCCTTCCATCTTCTTTTGATGCTTCCTGCATCTTGCAATATTTTCCACATAGAATCCTTCAATATGGCAACTTGAGCCTATCTTAAATGTAAATTTCTCTCATTTATTTATTTAACATTTTATTGCAATTTAGGTGAAAGTTAACATAGCACATTAATTTCCCATTCAACAATCTATGAACATTTTGTTTCATGACATTACTTGCAATCCTCTCAATGTAACAGCACTCTTCCTATTTCCTCCCTGGGGTTTCTGTTTCCATTCATCCCTCTCTCCTGCCCTCTGAACTTTGCTTTTGAGCAAATGCTGCCCTCTGAGTCTCACATGGTTGATTGCTCTAAGAAGCACATTCCTCGCAGATATCATTGTTCACCCTATAGGTCTTTTTCTTGGCTGAAAGGTAATTCCCAGGGGTGGGTTCAACTCCAGGCCATAGTCGTGGGTGTTTGACCAGTCTCTATCAGACAAGTAGGTCTGGTCTTTTTTTATGATTTTGAATCTTGTTCTGCATTTCCCCCCATGTACTGTGATCCCAATAAGAATGGTTAGTAGTGGTAGGCAGGCACCATCTTGTTTTGCTGGTCTCAGGCTAGCAGAAGCGTAGAGACTGTGGTTTTCGTGGTTCATAGTCCTTTGGACTAATTATTTCCTTGAGTCTTTGACTTTCCTCACTCTTCCTTACTCCAGATGGGGAGAGACCAATAGTTGCCTCCCAGATGGCCACTGCTGAACTTTTAGGACACCCGTTGCTACTCACCAAACTAGGATGTAAAACATTGTTGTCTTTGTGGACTGTATTATGTCAATTGACCTAGATGTCTCCTGAGACTATGGTCCTAAGTCCTAAAGTCCAGTAACTCAGTCCTTTAAGGTATTTAGTTATGCTTAAGAAGTTGCATAAATTTCCCCCATTTGCTCTACTCTATACCTGTTTATATTTGTAGCACAAATACACATGTAGAAATTTCCTGTCAAACCTATATATATATTCATGAGTGTATACCATATGCCATTGTACACCTGTTGCTTTTGCATAGTTACCTACACATCCACTCATAAATTGTTTGTTATTACTGTTGTTACAAGACTGTATATGTAATAGTATATACCATTATTATCTCTTATTCTTGTCTATCTCCTGGTGTCTTCCTTTCCCTTGGTCATGTTATGCTAACCTCCCCCTTACTGTATATTGCCTTTCCTTTCACCCAAGTAAACACATGTCTACCCTCTAGTCAGTGACTTTCTCTTCCTTCCCCTCCCATACCATCAAAGAGTGTTGCTGCAAGTTAACCTTTTTGTGACTTTTTATATAGTGCCTAAGGCACTTGACTGCTAACCAGAAGGCTGGCGGTTCAAACCCACCAGCCACTCCTCGGAAGGAAGATGGGGCACTCTACTTCTGTAGTGATACTGCCTCGGCAACCCGAGGAGGAGTCACTATGAGTCAGGTCTGACTTGATGGCACACAACAACAACAGTCTTCTACAATATTTGTCCTTTTGTGACTGACTTATTTCACTCAGTATAATGTCCTTTGGATTCATCCATGATAGGTTTTGTAGATTCATTGTTATTCTTTAACATTGTGTACTATTACATTGAAGGAGCTCTGGTGGCACAGTGCCTAAGGCATGTGACTGTTAACCAGAAGGTTGGTGATTCAAACCCACCAGCTGCTCTGTGGAAAGAAGATGGGGCAATCTACTGCCATAAAGATATACTACTTGGAAATCCAATTGGATTCACTATGAATCTATGTGTATGTACCATAGTTTGTTTATCCATATAAGTTGGACACTTGGGTTGTTTCCATATTTTTGCCATTGCGATTAGTGCTGCAATCAATATGGGTATGCATGTATCTGTTCATGTCATGGTTCTTATTTATATGCCTAGTAATGGGAATGCTGGATCACACCAGCTACAGTGGTTGTACCATTTTACAATCTCACAACTCCTCTAATTGATGATGATAGTAACAATGATGGTGAGGCATTGGTCTTTGTCCTCTGTGCTTCTTCACAAACACTCACACCTCCTGATCAACTTTCTTTGCATATGATAGAATAATGTCTCCCTTAAAGATGTCCTTAAAAGTAGAGAATCTTTCCAGACAAAGAAAAATGACTATGGAAGAAGGATAAGAGAGATGCAATGTTGCTGGCATTGCAGATGGAGGGAGGCATGAGCCAAGGAATGTAAGTAGCCTCTACAAGCTGGAAAGGCAAGGAAGTGGATTCTCTTCTAGGGCCTCCAGAAAGGAACACAGTCCTGCTGATACCTTAATTTTAGCCCAATGAGGACCACGTGAGACTTCTCACCTACAGAATTGTAAGGTAGAAAATTTGTGTTGCTTTATGTCAGCAAGTCTTTGGTAATTTTGTTACCTGGAAGTGGAGTGCTGCTATAACTTATAACTAAAAAAGGCGGAAGTGGCTTTAGAATTGTGCAATAGGTGGAGCTTGAAGAATTTTGAGGAGTGTGATAGAAAAGTCTAGATTGCCTTGAACAGATTTATTAGATATATGGATGTTGACTCTATTAATGAGGACTGAAAAGGGTGCAAGTAGCACTGTAGAGAAAAAAAATAGATTGTCTTAGAGAATAGCTATTATGAATAAAATGTTAGTTGTTTTTTTTTTTTGTTTGTTTGTTGTTGTTATCTGCCCTCAACTCAGACCCAACTCATAGAGACCCCTCCTTGGGTTTCTGAGGTGGTGTCACTATGGAAGTAGATTGCCCAACCTTCCTTCCGAAGAGTGGCTGGTGGGTTTGAACCACCAGCCTTCTGGTCAGCAGTCAAGTGTCTTAGGCACTACACTACCAGAGCTCGCTAAAATGTTAGTAGAAATATAGATATTATAGGTACTGCTACTGAGGGCTCAGAAGGAAAGGAGGAACATGGACAAAACTGGAAGAAAGGGCATCTTTGCTATACAGCATAGAAAATATAATGTAATTGCATTCTGAAGTTATGTGAAAAGCAGAATATTTAAAGACTGAAATTGGAAATTTAGCTGAGGTTTCCAAGCAAGTTAAGTTGTAACCTGGTTTCTTCTTGTTGCTAATGGTGATATGTGAGCAGAGAGAGATAAACCAAGGGAAGGATTATGAAACAAAAAGGAACCAGGACTTAATGATTTGAAATTCTCAGATTGCAACAGAGGCTAAAGTACATGGTCAGGAAAGCCCTACAACCTTTTGCCACTATCTCAGAAAGACTAAAAGGTCACATTAAGTGCTTTTGAAGAGACTGTGGTGAATCACAGCTCCTCTTAATCAAACCAGAGAGCATCTAGGAAGTTTAAGAGTGTTGTCTCTCAGCCACCTTAACAGAAAGTAAAAATAGAGATGAGATTATCTAATATATGTTGACAAGCCTCTTGTCCAGTGGAGTGCATCCCTGTGATACACGTGGGAAACCAATAAAGTCCTTGAGAATTTTATATTAGCAGAAACACTGCCAGCTTTGAATAAAAATAACAGAATGAGTGGAAAGAAAGGCTGTCAGACCCCCAACATTCTGCAGATAGAAAACAGGCTGATAAAATTATTCAGATGCAAATGTCAGCTGTTCTTAGGTGCTCTTCACTTGATGTTAATACTTGTGGACCCTACGTATAACAGAATGAAATGTTGCTTGGTCCTTTGTCATCCTCACAATCACTGCTATCTTTGAGCCCATTGTTGCAGCCACTGTGTCAATCCATCTCTTTGAAGTTCTTCCTCACCATCCTTGCTTCTAAGGATTCTGGCTGTACTTCTTCCAAGACAGATTTGTTCATTCTTCTGGGAGTCCGTGGTGTATTCAATGTTCTTTGCCAACACCATAATTCAAATGCATCTTCTTTACTCTTCCTTATTCATTGTCCAGGTTTCACATGCATATGAGACAACTGAAAATACCTTGGGGCTTGGGACAGGCAAAGAAAAGGAAGAACTGCCAGAGAGTGATGCTTCAAACCACAGAGAATTATTCTTGAAATCGTATGGAGTTTGCCCTGCAGGATTTTGATATTGCTTAAGGCTTATGATTCTCATTTCCTTCCCTTTTCTCACCTTTTGAATGGGAACTGTTATCCTATGCCAGTCTCGCCATTGTATTTTGGGAGAATACTTCTTCATTCTTCAGTTTCATAGATCCACAGATGGAGAGGAATTGGGCCCCAGAACGGATTACAGCCTCACCCATACCAAATTTAGATAATGAGATTTGGGGGTTTTGAGATGATAGCATTTAGATAAGATTTGGGGTCTGTTTTGGATATTGAAACTGTAATGGTATGAGACTTTGGGAACTTGAGGTAGGATAAATTTATTCTGCATGTGTGATTGATCTAAATCATTGGAGCCTAGAGGGCAGGATATGCTGCCTTACATGGCAAAAAAGAAGAGAAGCTGGGGGACCACAAGCAGAGCAGTGGCAGGGATCTCAGGAAAGGGGAGAGACACAGGCCTCACCCCCAAAAGCAGGAAGTGGGGGAAAGAGAAGCTGGGGGACCACAAGCAGAGCAGTGGCAGGGATCTCAGGAAAGGGGAGAGACACAGGCCTCACCCCCAAAAGCAGGAAGTGGGGGAAAGAGAAGCTGAGGGACCACAGACAGAGCAGCAGCAAGGATCCAGGTAAGGGGAGGGACACAAGCCCCACCTCCAAAAGGCAGAAAGTGGAGAGGTTTTGAACAGCTAAGGGAGACAAACTTGTCTGTCAGTTTGTCGTACTGTGGTGACTTGCATGTTGCTGTGAGGCTTGAGGCTTGAGGCTGTGCCACTGGTGTTTTAAACACCAGCAGGGTTGCACATAGTACACAGGTTTCAGTGCAGCTTACAGACTGAGGAAGACTAGGAAGAAGAAAGAGGCTATCCACTTCTCAAAGAATTGGCCAGGGAACACATTATAAATAGCAGAAACACTGTCTGATACATTACTGAGCAACTTTATGAATATCCTGGACACATTGTCTGATACAGTGCCAGAGGACAAGCCCCTTAGGTCAGAAGGCTTTCAAAATACAACTAGGAAAGAGCTGCATCATCAGAGTAGGACAAACCTTACTGATATGTATAAAGTAAAGCTTTTGAGACCTCCATTTGCTGATATGGCAGGACTAAAATTGAGCAGAAACAGCTGCAAACATCCATTAATAATAGGAACATGGAATGTAAGAAAGTATGAATCTAGGAAAATTAGAAGTTGTCAAAAAAGAAATGGAACACATAAAGATTGATATCCTAGGCATTAGTGAGCTGAAATGGACTGGTTTTGGCCATTTTGAATCAGACAACCCTATGATCTACTATGCCGGGAATGACAATTTGAAGAGGAAAACCACAGTGTTCATCATCACAAAGGATGTTTCAAGATCTGTCCTAAGTACAATGCTGTTAGTGATAGGATACTACCCATAAGCCAACAAGGAAGACCAGTCAACATTACCATTACTCAAATTTATGCACCAACCATCAAAGCCAAAGATGAGGAAATTGAAGATTTTTATCAACTTCTGCAGTCTGAAATTGACCAAATGTGCAATCAAGATGTATTAATTATTACTGGTGACTGGAATGCAAAAGTTGGAAATAAAGAAGAATCACTGGTAGTTGGAAAATTTGGCCTTGGTGACAAAAATAATGCTGGAGATCACATGACAGAATTTTGTAAGACCAATGACGTATTCATTGCAAATACCTTTTTCAACAACACAAACAATGGCTATACACGTGGACTTGGCCAGACGGAGTTTACAGGCATCAGATTGACTACAATTGTGGCAAGAGGCAATGGAAAAGCTCAGTATCTTCAGCCAAAACAAGGCCAGGAGCTGATTGTGGAATGGCTCATATGCAAGTTCAACTTGAAGTTGAAGACAATTAAAACAACTCCATGAAAGCCAAAATGACCTTGAATATATCCTTTCTGAATTTAGAGACCATCTAAAGAACAGATTTGATGCATTGAACACCAA
>NW_006922051.1:499534-520728 GCF_000298275.1 Orycteropus afer afer | reverse complement strand
TATATGAGTTAAACATTTACCTCAAGTAGATACACTCCTTGGAGAGAACAATCATGGGAGAAAGAAGGGCTGCTTATGCACAGGGAGACAGCTCAGAGGGCAGGAGTGTATGGATGGATGGACACTGGGAAGAGGTAACTATGGGGAGGAAATGGGAGGGGAGCTGTTGCATTGTGGTAAACTGTCGTCAATGACATGAGACAAAGTATATGTGAACTGCTGTATGGAAAGTGAATTTTCTCTGTAAATCTTCACCCAAATCACAATAATAATAATAATAAAAAGACCAAAATGGATGTCAGAAGAGACTCTGAAACTTGCCCTTGAGCAGAGAGTAGCTAAAGCAAATGGATGAAATGACAAGATAGAAGAGGTGGACAGCAAGATTTCAAAGAGCAGCTCAAGCAGATAATGCCAGTTACTATAATGAAATGTGCAAAGACCTGAATATAGAAAACCGAAAGGGAAGAACACTGTTTGGGGTATCTAGTGCCACTATGACAGGAATACACCACAAATGGGATGGCTTGACAAACAGGAGTTTATTCTCTTACAGTTTTGAGGCTTTAAGTCTGAGTTCAAAGTGCCAGGCTCTAGGGGCTGGGTGAAAGCCCCTCAACCTTAGGCTTCAGTTTTGCCTCCTGCTCCCAGCCCACTGAAGGTGGGCTTTTCTTCACTCAGCTGCTGGCTGCCAAGGCTGACAAACCTATGGTCGACAAGTGAAAAGGCACAGTCCTGATAATTACCAAACCACAAGGCAGGCCATTAATTCAAGTCCATTAAGTCTCAAGATTGGCAGAGCATGGCAGGTTGCTAAACAATGACTCAGCTAGAAGCTGAGTTCAAGCATGCCATAAGCTAGAGACCATTCTCAAAGCTGCTTCTTATCTATAGGAAGAAGACCACATACCCAAAGCAGCTACTCAGCTGCTCCAATAGATTCCACCATGGGGTTAATTACCAATCTCACCATGGGGAACAACTACATCAGCTGCCCAGCCACTCAATCAGGCCCAGCCAAGTTGACACACAAACTTAACCACCACAAACATGCTTGGCATTTCTCAAGCTGAAAGAACTGAGGCAAAAATTCAAGCCTCGAGTTGCAATATTGAAAGATTCTATGCGCAAAATATTGAACGATGCAGGAAGCATCAAAAGTAGATGGAAGGATACATAGTCACTGTACCAAAAAAAAAAAGTGGTTGATCTTCATCCATTTCAGGAGGTGGCATATGTTCAAGAACCAATGGTACTGAAGAAAGAAGTCAAAGGTGCACTGAAGGAAGTGGTGAAGAACAAGGCTCCAGGAATTGACAGAATACCGAGATATTTCAACAAACGGATGCCCCACTGGAGGCACTCACTCGGTTATGCCAAGAGGTTTGGAAGACAGCTACCTGGCCAACTGACTGGAAGAGATCCATATTTGTACCCTTTCCAAAGGCAGGCTATCCCACAGTATGTGGAAATCATTGAACAATATCATTACTATCACACACAAGTAAAATCTTACTGAAGATAATTCAAAAACGGTTGCAGTAGTATATTGACAGAGAACTTCTCAAGGTGCAAGCTGGATTCAGAAGAGGACATGAAGCAAGGGATATCATTGCTGATGTCAGATGATCTTGGCTCAAAGCGAAGAATACCAGAAAGATGTTTACTTGTGTTTTATTGACTATGCAAAAGCATTTGATTGCATGGATCATAACAAATTGTGGATAACATTGAGAAGAATGGGAATCCCAGCACACTTAACTGTATTCATGAGGAAACTGTACACAGGCCAGGAGGCAGTGTTTGAACAGAACCAGGGGACACTGCATGGTTTAAAATCAAGAAAGGAGTGCATCAGAGTTGTATCCTTCACCATACTTATTCAAGCTGTATGCGGAGCAAATAATCCAAGAAGCTGGATTACATGAAGAAGAACGTGGCATCAGGACTGAAGGAAGGCATATTAACAACCTGCGATACACTGATGATACAACTTTGCTTGCTGAAAGTGAGGGTGACTTGAAGCACTTACTGATGAAAATTGAAGACTACAGTCTGCAGTATGGATTACAACTCAATATAAAGAAAACAAAAATCCTCACAACTGGACCTATAAACAGCATCAGGATAAATGGAGAAAAAGATTGAAATTGTCAGATTTCAATTGCTTGGTTCTACAATCGATGTCAATGGAAGTAGCAGTCAGGACATCAGATGACTCCACTGGGCAAGTTGGCTGCAAAGGACCTCTTTCAAGTGCTGAGGAGCAAAGATGTCTCCTGAGGACTAAGGTGCGCCTGACACAAGCCATGTTATTTTCAATTGCCTCATATGCATGTGAGAGCCGGACAATGAATAAGGAAGACCAAAGAGGAACTGATGCTTTTGAGTTGTGGTGCTGGCAAAGAATGCTGAAGTACCATGGACTGCCAAAAGAACCAACAAATTTGTCCTGGAGGAAGCGCAGCTGGAATGCTCCTTGGGAGTGAGAATGACCAGACTTCATCTCACATACTTTGGTGATGTTATCAGAAGGGACTATTCCCTGAAGAAGGATGTCATGCTTGGTAAGGTGAAGGGTTGACAAAAGAAAGGAAGCCCCTCAACGAGATGGATTGACACGGTGGCTACAGTGATGGGTTCAAGCACAGCAAGGACCACAGAGCTGGTGCAGGACTAGGTGGTGTTTCATTCTGCTGTACATAGGGTCGGTATGAGTCAGAGATGACTTGATAGCACCTAACCATAACAAGATGGCAAAAAAGGACTTTTTAGATGTTGTTAAGGATCTAACCTTGAGATGGAGAGGTCATCTAATCACGAGTCCTTCAAAGTAGAAAAGTGAAGCAGAAGATAGGTCAGAATAATAAGATGTGAGAAAGATCTGACAGCCATTGAAGATTGAGAAAGGGGACCCCAACCCAAGGAATGCTGGCAGTCTCTAGAAGCTGGGAAATAAAAATCAAGGAAACAGCTCCTACCCAGAGCCTACAGTAAGGAATGCAGCCCTTGCAACACCTTGATTTTAGTCCTGTGAGACCCATGTTAGACTTCTGACCTACAGAACTGTAGAATAAAAAATTTGTATTGTTTTAAGCTACTAAGTACGTGGTAAGTTTGTGTTACAGCAGCAATAGAAAACTAACACTATACCTAGTTAATAAGGTTGTTTTTCAGAACCAAATTTGTTAGCATATCCAAACAATTTATAACAATATGTAATATGTAGTCTCAGAAGGAAGATTGGGCAATTTACTTCCATAGTGATACACCTCAGAAGCCCAAGGAGGGGTTGCTATGAGTTGGATCCTACTCATCAGCAGTGAGTTTGGTTTTGTTTTTGAATATGTAGTCAACCCTTGACAAAAGGAAGCTAAGATATAGAGATATAAAAAATACTGTAAGATGGTGTAAGCAATACAATCAACGACCTGTATAGAAACTATCTCCAAAGACTTTACTTTCTAATTAAGTTTCCAGAGATAATAAATTTTAAGATTATGACAGATGTTCCTAAGAAAACTGCCTATAATGGGCAGCAAACTCATATGCTTATGTGGGCTTTGTATGTAAGAAACTAGAGAAATAGACTACATTCTATGAAATCTGCAGTTTTTAAATGTTAGAAGCCAATTAACACTTAAACACACATACACACACACACACACACACAATTTGCAGAGTAACCTGATGTCCGTAGGCCACAGTAGGACCAGAGTCCCTCAGGTTGATATGTGGCCTAATTAGTGAATACAGAGGAAGCACAAAAAGGTTATTTGTCTTTAAATGCATGTTTGGCCTTCTCACATTCTTATATCAATAAAAGCTTTTTCAGAAGTGCTTTTGGTAGCATACCTAAATCTAAGAAAATTTGACTTACAGGAAATTCTTTCATGTTAATCAGAAAGACAAGGCAAATTGTGTTCAAATTCTGTTTTATTAAAATTATTTGGCAGTCTTGGTAGCAGTACAAAATCTTTGACTGTAACCACTGGATATATTAGACATGAGTTTATGTTGGTTTGTCATGGGTTTAGACACATGTACTTTCCTAAATCTCCTAACCTTTGTTTTATTACCAAGTGGCTAAATACTTACATTTCTCTATCTACACAACCTATTTATTATTCATAGAAAAGGAATATGTAAAGTAAGATTGAAAAAATAAAATCCACAGATTCAAAATATTCTCTTCAAATATTAAGAACATATAAAGTATATTAAAGACATCTACAGTTAGTCCTCCAGGTAGCACGCGGAGCTATCTGATGTCTGTAGTTTCTTGGTTTTACTTATTGCTAATTTCAGTTCAGAGACCAAAGAGTTTCCCAAACCTATAAAAACCCACATTGACATTCTCAGTATGGTCCCAGTGGAATTAAAGGATAGAACCAGGAGAGCAGTTGATTTTGGTCTTTAAAATCACAAAGACTTTTTTCTTTGATGGGTTTTTCCTTCTGCAGTAGCTCAGGATACTATTTGCATACTTAATGCCTTATAATTAGCATCTGCCTTACAGTACCTCTAAGTATTGGCTTATTTAAGAGTATTACTGGATAGCAAATGATAGGAGGCCTTCCTGTTCAAGGCAAAACTTTCAGTGGACCATAGAGCAAAACCTCACAGGGTTTGGTGCTCCTTAGTTGTTCTCCAGTGAACCTGAAGCTGAAGTCGCCTTTATGAAAGAAAAGAAGAAAGCTGTGTAAGAATCTTTTACACAAGACCTGTAATGGTATACTACATGAATTGTGCTGCTTCTCCTGCCATGTATGAACTTGGTTATAGCAATGGAACATGGTTATTTTGTTCCAGTGATAAGAATCTCTCCTAGGAACTGGAATGAGGAAGATAAAGCACTAGCTTGAGAAAATTCTGTCTTAGCTGCTCTCAAAGGCTGTCCTAAGATTCATGAAGATGGTTTTCAGGTTCTGATTTCACGCACTGTCTATTTCTGAACATTGTGATTACTAATTAAAGGCCATTCTCCTACATGGCCAATTTATTTCACCAAAAGAGGACTGCCATAGCATATTACTATTGCTTGCCTTGATATTTTTAGGTGTTAAGTCTTGTTCCTCAAAGGGGAACATGTCATTATAGTCTATTTTTATTAATTTATGGTGTAAGTAGCATAATTACTCAAAGGAAAAGCAAACTTGGCAATTGAAACAGGCACATTACTTTAGTTATGTCATCAGAATAGGGTCACAACTTTGCAAAGGTTAACTATACAGGTTATTTTTGTTGTCCCAGCTAATAATTAGATGCATGAACATTAAGTGAGAGCAATAACTCTTATATCCAATATTTTATTGGATCTTATATTTATCTAATAAATGAAGATAAAACATTTTCTTCAGGAATAACATATTTTCAAGTTTTTTAAAAAAGTTATTTACAAAAATTTAATGTTTATTCACAAAAAAAGAAAATGTCACCCAAGTTAAAGAAAAAATTAAGATATGGCTTTCCCTCCCAGATTTAGGGTTAATCTCATTCTTCAATTCACGAATACTTAAGGTATTCAAATACCATATAAAACAGAAATACAATGCATACGGTGCAATGTGGTTAACCTACACCTAGTAAAGCATTTCAACCATGGAGAAGGAAATTATACTTACAAACGGAGTCCTGATTCCAAATTTGCTATGAAATGTCATGGTGACTTTGTTTTTATGTCCTGTTCTTTGATCAAAGGCATGGCACGTATCAAAGGGTGGACTGTACAAGTGAAGGCTCACAGCAGGTTCGGTGTGGCTGATATTCTCTACCCGATGTAAGCCAATAGAATCTAAACAATATCCAAGAGGAAGGCAGCAGCTTAGATAATAGCTGAAGAAAAAAACCTGCTAATCACCTAATAGAAATCAATTCCTATGCACATGGAAGAAACAGAAATCAGAATTAAACTTCCAGCTAAAGATGGTAAGTTATATGCATGTGTATATATATATATATGCATGTATTACCCTCTCCTCCTTCCTGAAAACTTCCTGAAAGGACAATAAAAGACTAAAAAAGGCACAAACATACAAAGGCAAAGAAAACAGGATGAAACAGTAGTCTAAATTTGAATGCTTGAAACAGAAATCTATCTACTTTGCAGAGGAGAGAACATTAAATCATAAGCCATTGGTGGGGCTGGTGAACATCAGGCCCATCAGAAAGTAATGAAAACAGGTGAACTGGTGAAAATTTACATATTGAATGGCAAGATTCCCACTTCCTTTACCACCTAGCTGCCAGAATACCGTCAAACAGGATTTTGTTCTGCCAGCAGGTGATACAGATCCTGTGAAAACAAGTTATCCCTTAGGGAGGCCCCTTTGGCTTGTGGATGACCCCTTTTGTTATTCACCTAGGTTTTTTGGTCCTCCCACCACCACCTTTTTTGGTCATGTCTCCTTTTCCTTCATGCCCATAATATATCCTTTCCCAGTCATACTGGACCTTCCTTGGTGGTATTTATGGATGCTAGTTTGGTTCAGGACCTGCCCCCCTCTTACTCATTACAATAGGCAAACTGGTCCCCTTGCCTTTATTCTCCCTTCACTTCCAAACTATACTGCACACTGCTACCAAACTGAGCAAGACATTCCAAGTTAAAACTCTGCTGACCAAAGAAAGCTCTTATTTTAAGCTGGTCTTGGAAGAAAAAGCCCTGATCTCCTTTTACTCTCCTACTATTCCCCTGCCCACTGGTGGAATTCTCACCTTCCACAATGGAAACTGGGGCTCAATTCCCAGCCAATGCACTTCATGCGCAGCCACCACCTGTCTGTCTGTCTTTACGTTTCAGCAGAACGCCAGACTGAGATGGACTAGGGGGAAAGGCCTAGCACCCTACTTCTGAAAAAATCAGCCAATGAAAACTTATGGATCATTATTGTCTGAAGTTGCCCATGGGGTAACCAAGAGTCAGGGGCTGACTAAAAGGTAGGTAACAACAACACCACTTTCCTGTCCAACCCTATTCTTCCTTCTTCCTTGTAGCTAGAACATTCCTGAATAGTTTTTACTCTTTGCAACTCTTATATGCCTTCATTCATGCTTCTCTCTGTACTTGAAACAAACATCTTTTCTCCTGATCACTACCCATATCTACCCCTACTCCTGCCATCTGTAAAAATCAAACGTTGAAAATACGGCCTTTGAGTTATATTTGTCCCTGGGTGGTGCATTAATGTTCTGCACTGCTGACCAAAAGGTTGGAGCTGTGAGTCCACCAAAGGCACCTTGGAAGAAAGGCCTACCAATCTGCTTTGAAAATCAGCCATTGAAAACCCTATGGAGCACAGTTCTATTGAGACACACATGGGGTTGCTATGAATTAGAGTTGACTCCACGGTATCTGGTTTTCCTAGTTTGGGATTATATAATTAGTCTTCACACATATTTAGTTTATCTTACCCAATATTTTATAGATGGGCACAATTTCACATAAAATTGGGAAGGAAAAAGAAATCAGGACTATCCCATTGCAGCAGAATGGTCATTGCTTCCCATCCCCGCCCCAAATCATTTATCACAATCCTCACCATAGCCTTATCTATATCTGGCCTGCACAACTCCTTACCTTACTTCATGGGCTCCTACAGATTTTTGAATTGCAGACTCTTGATAAAGCTTATCTATTCTTTAAGATCTAATCAAGTTTCACAAAGAAGCTCAGTGACTCTAACTTAAAGTAATTATTCTGAAAGCCTTTGGCTTTATTTTGAGTGATGCAGGCAACAAACTCTTGGGAATCAGGTGGGTCTTATGCCTAGTAACCTTCAAGTATTTGAGTAAATGAGTTTAAGAAGTTCACACTCTTGTGCTATCTGAATGGGGGAAACCTTTCTATATGACCTTTGTAAATTACATGCATTCCTAAACTAATGATCTAATGATACATAGCCCTAGTATCAATGCCAATATTGTACTTAAACAAAACTCAAAAGATAGCTGCTGTGCCAGAAAAAAACTATCATCCTTTATTTCATATAAGTGGGATAGCATCCCAATTCAGAGTTATGAATTTTGGGATCAAATTGCTTAGGTTCAAATCCTGGCTTCCACTTAATAGCTGCCTGATCTCAGACCAATTATTTACTCTTCCTGTGTGGGCATCCTTACCTGCGAACAGGAATAAAAGTTACTATCCCTTTTATTAGGAGCTCTGGGAGCGTAGTGCCTAAGGCATTTGACTACTAACCAGAAGGCTGGCAGTTCAAACCCACCAGCTACTCCTCGGAAGAAAGGTTGGGCAATCTACTTCCGGAGTGATAATGCCTCAGAAACCCAAGGAGGGCTCACTATGAGTCGGGTCCAACTTGATGGCACATAACAACAACCCCTTTTAGGAATACAGAAGTTACCCACTGCCTCTCCTGAAAAGGATTTGACTATCCTGCATCACATTTGGAGAAAAAAACTAAATTCTTAGTAAGATAAATCATTGCTAAATAATGAACTTTATAATATTTCCCTTGGGAATAATCTTTTAAACCTATTATATGCATAAAAAAAAGAGACTAGCTAGCATTCTGTCTCACTTCCAGACCATCTTTTAAAACATTTTCTAACACAAATTTAGTATTTCAAACTTAGCCTCACTCTTTTGTGATAATTCCTATTTGACTAACTGTCCAAGTCTTGGCAGGTAAATAACTTTTCAATGGACACTAATCTACATGCACATTGTTTATTTATTTATTTTGTGATTCCAATCCAGATGCAAAGCCTTAAGAAACAAAACCCATTGCCTTTAAGTCATTTCCAAAGTATCTGAAATCCTGACTCCATGATCCAGATTCCACTGCGCATGTGTAAGTAACCAATATTTTGGGTAAGTGTTCAAGGTCATTCCCACCTGCCCTTAAAAGAAGGTATAGAATATTACCATTGATGTAGGCACACTGATTTTCCCTCAAGATTCTTTCAGACTTCTTGGTCATCTCATTGGACTTTTTGTCAGGCCAGGCAAATAGTGTCTCCTTTAGATTCCCCTGTAGCATCTTCAGAAAGCAGTGGGAGTCGGTATGATCATGGATACTGCTATATATGCACAAAAGGATAACTGAACTCAGTAGATGGTCCATTATTCAGACCTGCAGCAACAGTCTGTTCCAGAGCTTACAGCTGTACCACTGGCAACTGGACATCTCTTAGGCCAAAATCCAGGTGAGCTGGATTTTTAAGACGTCATCAATTTATAACCAATGTTCTTCAAGGCAAACTAATTGAAAATAACATGCCACTCATATCAATGCATAAAAATGTCTAATTTTGATGTATAAAGATTAAGACTTTTTTTTTTAACCCTGTTATAACACTACTTTGATAAAAGAAAAAAAAAAACCTTTTTTCTTTCTGTAAGATATAGCTTCTAATAAATCACTCACTTAAGCTGAGTTAGACTTTAATTATAAAAGTACATTAGAAAATTTCAGAAAAGATAAAGATCATCTATAATAACTGTGCTACTGAGAAAAATAATAGTTAAGTTTTTTTCTTTCAAGCTGCTTCTTTTTTCTCTTTCCTTTGGGGAAAAGACTGTGTGCATGTGTGTTATATTAAAGTCCTAATATTATACTATATAGTATATAGGATGTTAATATCTTGTAGTTTTGGAGAGCATCCTACCTGTCATAATCTCTCAATACTGGTAGAAGAAAGAAAGTACATTGGATTTGGAGAAAGAAAAGGTTTATTCAAGTAATCTCTCACCTGACTGCTAACCAGAAGGTTGGTGGTTCAAACTCACCTACCACTCTGTGGAAGCAAGACTGGGCAATCAACTTCTGTAAAGATTTACTTACTGCCTTAGAAACCCATTGGGCGTTGCTATGAGTTGAAATCTACTCGATGGCAGTGGTTTTTTTTTTTTTTTTTTTTTGAGTAAACAGTATTTAAGTAGGAGTCCTAGAATGGTGCAAACTGTTAAGCACTCAATAATAACTAAAAGGTTCGCAGTTTGAGCCTAACCAGAAGTGCCTTGGAAGGTAGGACTGGAGATCTGATCTGCTTCTGCCTTTCAAGTTCACAGTCTTGAATACCCTATGGTGCAGTTGTGCTCTGCATATGTGGGGTTGCCATGAGACAGAATTGACTCAACGGCAACAAACAACAACATTTAAGTATATCCAGTAAAAAGAAAAGTGTTACTCATTAGCTGTGGGGTTGATTAAGATGTATAAACCTGTATAGTTTCTGGCATTTATTTCATATGCTGAATTCTATTAACTCATACATGTACCATAAGACCTTATTTCCTAAATCCTTATAGCCTAGTCCTATTCCTGACATATAATCGGCTTTCAAAAAATAGTGAAAGAATGAATGCTAACTCCGTTCCATACGTGTAAATAAATGTACTCGATAGAGAGGACGGGCTGACATTGTGAATTCATGTTTCCCTTCTCCCATCAAACATGGGCCTGGGTTACTTGTTTTATCATTCTCAAAAGACTGAGGAGGATCTAATTAAGAAGATAACAATACTCAGATGGTGGTAATACTCGGCAAAAAAAAGTATAAAATAAAAAATAGTTAACCAAGTTTAGAAGGATCAGTATTAGTTTAAGTTGCCTTACCCTCTAGAGGGGGAGAAAAATTAATAAGAATAGAAAGAAACATTCTGAATTTGTGAATTGCTTTTCTAGATCCAGCATCTAGATGTTTTTTGGTCTTTGGTCCCATGGCTGTTTACACACACTTCAGAGCACCACAAAGGTCAAGCTTTAGCATAATTCCATGTATATTTTAACTCCACAGAAGACAAAGAGAGATTAAGTTAAGCTGGTTACTTACCTCCTTTGATTTACTCTTCAGTTTTTGAAACTAGTTTTAATAAACACATTATTCTATTTTCTATGAGAATTTTTGCTGGGACTGAGGCCATAGTGTTAAAAAAACAATTATAAAATGAGATTTGCTAATGTTCACAAGACTTGTAGTTAGCCTGGCATTTATGTTTCGGGTGTTAGAACAGATGCTGAATAGTTGTATTACCTGCCATGCCCTTCACCCCAACACAGAATCATCAGATTAAATTTTCCATTTCCTTGATCCACAAGATTTCGCGTATACCTAAAAAGAAGGTATTTGCAAATTTGAATTTGGTTGATGAAATAAGCACTAGGGACAAATAAATGTGTCACAAAGTATCATCCATTAACAAAAGTTGATGTTTCTACCTCTAAACAATTTTGAATCTGATTTTCTAATTAGAAATCCAGCACAAATGAAAACAGTTATTTTCCTCCAGTTCATTCTGGACATTTCTGTATTTTCAATCAATTCATTTCCTAAGGTAGCTGCTCAATTTTAATTAATGGCATGAGAAAGGACAAAGGAAAAAAAGTAAATTCCATGATTCTAAGTATGGCAGCCTCAAACTGATACAGAGAAAAAAAGTTTCTCATAGAAGGTATTTGCAAAGCTCATTTCTGTTCTAGGCAAGCATGTTGCTATTGGTTTCCTCCCCCTCCATCTGTGTCACTAAACCAAGACTTGTGAAACAAAGTTTCATTAAACAGCTATTCTAGAATTTTCCTTAGTTTTACTATAGCAGCCATAAAGCATTCATAATGTAATAGGATGGGGTTTACTGAAGTACCAGAACAAAGAAGACTTATTAGGGAAGTAAATAACACTCTAAAGCTTTTACAATTAAGAGAAACCAGTAATTGGTTAAAAATAAATAGACCCAGATCAGAAAATAAACTTTAAAGTTTCTTTTGGCCCAATAGGTACTAATGACACCATCTAATCAGCAAACTTTGATAACTAATGATATACATTTAAATTGCCATTTTTAAGGAAAGTGATTTTACCCCATTTTTTGGAATGTTCATTGACATGGACATCTGTTTATGTGGTGTTTGTCCTTTCCTCCCTTTTTCCACCTGGCTCTGGGCCAGGTGCTTGCACAGCATTATATCTGAGGGAGTTGCTTTTTAGTTGTCAGTCTTACTTGGTACCCTTTTATGACTTAGCAGGGGGCTGTGCACATGGCCTTTATTCATCCTACACCTATCTCCCTCCCCTAGTTGTTCTGTTTTCCTCTTGCTTTTCTGGTGCTCTCCCAGAGAATTTGTTATCTGGCCCACAGGGGGTTGTTCCACATAGGCCCTCCCAAGGGCAGAGATTAGAATCCTTCACAGTGTTCCAAAGCTACACACACACACAAATCCCTCAAGCACTCCAATGCAAAATGCAAAACATATAATTTGATGGTATTCTATGCAGAAAATACCATCAGATTGATTTCTACTCCCCCAAACTGCCACACAGGACTACACTCATCATTTCAATGAGCTATACCTCAAAATACCTTTGGAATAGATAAATCTTTATTATTGGTTGTATTTTAAAAGGCTTAGAGTTTGTTAATTAAGACTAATTCAACCAAAACAAAAACCAAACTCATTGCCTTTAAGTTGATCCTGACTCATAGTTCCTTACAGGACGGAATAGAACCGACTTACAGGATTTCCAAGGCTGTGGTGGCATAGTGCCTAAGGCATTTGACTGCTAATTAGAAGTCTGGCGGTTTGAACCCACCAGCCACTCCATGGAAGGAAGACTGGGCAATCTAATTCCATAAAGATTTACTGCCTCAGACACCCAAAGGGGGTCCCTATGATTCGGAATTGACTCGATGGCAATGAGTTTGTGCTTTCTTTTATTTTTTTCAATCTTTGTGGAAGCAGACTGCTACAAATTTCTTCCAAGGAGCAGCTGGTAGGTTCTAACTGTCATGCTGGGTTTGAACAATTACCTTTTTGGTTAGCAGTCAAATGGTAAACCACAGTGCCACCAGGAAATTCTAGACTAATTCAAGGACCTTAAAAATGTTCTTGTTGGAAAGAATGAGAGGTTACAGCTTATCCTAGTTAACTGATTTCCCTTGGTATCTGTTGATATTAGCTGCTATCTACTTGATGTCCAATTCATGGTGACCCCATATACAATGAGATAAGACCATTGTGGTCCACAGGGTTTGCACTGGCTGATTTTGGAAGTACATCACCAGGTCTTTCTTACTTTGTCTTAGTCTGGAAACTCCACTGAAACCTGTTCAACATCATAGTAACATGCAAGCCTCCACTGACACAGGGGTGGTGCTACACTTGAGGTATATTGGTGGGTGTGGTAGTTAAATTTTTATGTCAACTTGGCTGGGCCTGGTTGAGTGGCTGGGCAGCTGGTGGCAGTTATTCCCCATTATGAGACTGGCAATCAACTCCATGGTGGGATCTACCACAAGCAGCTGAGTAACTGCCTTTGGGATGTGGTCTGCTTCCTATATATAAGGAGAAGCTTTGGGATAGTCTTCAGTTTATGGCACACTTGGACCCTGCATTGAGCCGTGTCATTGCTCAGCAGCCTGCCATGTTCTGCTGATCTTGGGACTCTCGATGGACTTGAATCAATGGCCTGCTGTGTAGTTTGGTAACAGCAGGACTGTGCCATTTTATTTGTTGACCTTGGGCTTGTTAGCCTCAGTAGCCAGTAGCTGCCTGAGTAAAAAGATGCCTCTAGCTTCAGAGGGCTGGGAGCAAGAGGCAGAGCTGAAGCCCAAGGTTGAGGGGCTTTCACATAGCTCCTAGAGCCTGGCACTTTGAACTCGGACTTAAAGCCTCCAAATAGTAAGAATAAACTCCTGTTTGTTAAGGCCATTCCATTTGTGGTATGTTCCTGTTGAGCGGCACTAGGTAACCAGAACAGTGGGGTATCAAATCTGGGTCTCCCACATGGGAAGGGAGAACAAACCATCACTTCCTCAAAATAATGTATCTAATCAGAAGAAAACTGTTATGGTAAAATATGTCTGTAGGAAATCCAGTAGTAGATTAGAATGTGGGTTCCAGAACTACATTGCTGGATTAGAATCCTAGAACTGATATTGATGCAAGTATGACTTTAGGCAGGTTATCCAATCACTTCTTTGCTTACCATTCCTCATCTGTCAAACAGGGATAAGCATGGTACCTACCACAGAAGTTTGTTGTGAGGTAAATAAATTAATACATGTAAAGTGCTTGGAGTCCTGGCCCATAGAAGGTACTCCATTAACTGGAGCTACCTGCTAATCTCCTTTAGAAAATCAGCCATTGAAACCCTGTGGAGTACAGTTCTACTTTGACAAGCATGAGGTTACCATGAGTTGAAATTGACTCGATGGCCACTTCTTTAATACAAGCAAAACTAAACAACAACTAGACTCTCAAGTAGCTTTACTGATAGCAACAGAAGAACCATACCATGAACTGAATTGATGGGAACTAAAGGAATTTCTGGGAGCTCTGGTAGCATAGTGCCTAAGGCACTTGACTGCTAACCAGAAGGCTAGTGGTTCAAACTCACCAGCCACTCCTTGGAAGGAAGATGGGGCAATCTACTTCCATAGTGATACTGTCTCGGAAACCCAAGGAGGGGTCACTATGAGTCAGGTCTGACTCGATGGCACATAACAACAACAAAGGAATTTCTTAGACCCATGTTCAAAAGGGAAATGAAATACTAAGTAGGCTTCACTTTCTCCATTTCAAATCCTGAAATACAGCTGAAACAGTCTTTGCCCACAAAACTTTATCAAACACACTTGGCACTGGGTGTTAAGGTGTAGTGACTAACAGGAACTGTTCCCAAGGAAAACAAGGTACTTCATTCTTTCTCCTTTAACTACCATCACCACCACCTTTTCCCTACCTCTCAACTAACCAAAAAGACTGAAGCTCTGGTTGCTCTTTGGAAAATCGTAATGTATCATCCTTCACGATGATTAAATTTTACTTCTGGCCCCAGAGAATTGGTAGCGAGAGTGACTTTTTACATAACCACTAAGTCGGGCTGCAAAGGACCTGGGTACCTCGCTTGAACATATCTGGGAAGCAGTGGTCTTTGACTTACATTTCTAGCCACAGGACTAAGGATAAGAGAAACCACGTTGTTTGGGGGCTGAACGAGAGGCAGTTGTGTGTTTAACTGGCAAATTAATTAGCGAAACCTGACGGCGGGTGTGAGAATCCACACACGGGGTGGTCGGTTAAACTGGTTTGGGAGAGGGGGCCGCAGAAATTGAAGTGTCGAATGACAACCCAAAATGGCTGTTGGGAGGTACCTAATTGAGGGCGAACAAGGACAAGTGATGGAGAACTAGCATGGGTTATTGTGTCCTCTACTTTACACTTTCCTCCCGATGGGTGATGCAGCTCTCTCCTGAGAGCACCCTCTCTTAGTTCAGACGATTCTTCAGGACGCTCAAGGGGGCCAAACCTGAATGGGTCAGCCGCAAGGGCCTCCCCATACCTCCAAGCCCCGGTCGGCGGATGGCCCACGGCGGCAAGCTAAACCCGAGCCCCGCGCGGGAAGGAAGCGAGTGC
This sequence comes from Orycteropus afer afer, assembly GCF_000298275.1. Lineage (NCBI taxonomy): Eukaryota > Metazoa > Chordata > Mammalia > Tubulidentata > Orycteropodidae > Orycteropus > Orycteropus afer. The sequence continues at coordinate 505,351 of NW_006922051.1, read as the reverse complement.
TTCCGAGACAAAGGCATTGCTCCCAAGGCCCAGTGCTGAAGGAGAAGGAGTGGCTGTTTGGCACCGGAGAGCTAGGCGGGCTAGAAATAAAACCTTGCAGCCGCGCGGTGGCCTCCCCTCGGGACGCCAGTCCGCAGTCTCCGGCCGGTGGCTGCCAAGGCCAGACACATCCACCTACCGCCTGCGTTGCGCTGCGGCTGAGGCAATCAAAGCGCCCAGCGCCAACTCCCCTGCGGGCTGGCGACTGGGCGCAGCCCTGGATGCAGATAAGGCTTGGGAGCGACGAGAGGCTGGGAACGTCGGGCGCAGGGCTCCCCTGGCACCAGGCACTGCGTCAGTGCCTCTCACACGCGCTCCTCCTTCCCCCTTCTCCGACTCGCAGAATCGTAATGCTCGGTATGGAGGCCAGCGCCCAGAGGTCCTGGGCTTATAGGCTACAGCGCGCTCACCTGTACTGGTCGAATTTGGCGTATACCGCCCACTCGGTGGGGTTGCTCTCGTAGGCTTCCATGACGGCCTGCACCTCCTCCACATTGACCTCGTCGCCAGCAAACAGCTGGTGTAGGATGCGGATCAGATCCGACAAGGTTCGTGGCTTTAGTATTTCGGTCTGCTCCATCCCGCGCGGAGCTCGCAGTGAGAGCGCGTCTCACAGTTAGGATGCCTTGGAGGCACTGAGCAAGCAAAGACGGGGGCGAGGGACCCTGGCTACCAGCTAGAAAGCTACAGACACACAGACACAAATCCCCCAAACACTCGAATGCAAAATGTAAAGAATTCCTCCCAAAGCTATGTATATATATATACACATGTATGTATATTAAAACAAACAAACAAAAAAACTACCCTACACCCCGCAGGGTGGCAGCTCTGGGCTTGCTAACGGATGCGCAGCACACACAAATCAAGACCAATTCTGCACAGAGTTCAGGCTCCCCTGCCCCTTTTAAGCTCTCGGAGTCGGCGGGAATGTACCAAAGGCCTCCGGGGTGGAGAAAAACCCGCAGCTATCAGAGAAAAGTAGTGGAGGCGGGGATAGCTTGCGGGCAAAGCCCACGCATGCAGCCCCAGGTTTCCTTAGCCCTCTGAGCCCTCTGCTTAGCCCCCTTCTCTCCTGTTGGGTTTCGTTCGCGGTGGACTTAGCGCACTCTCCCCCAACCTAAAAAGACGCATTTTGACGCCCATCCCAACTCCTCTCCCCGCGCCTCCCTCCACCTCTTCTCCTGGTCGCTGCCACTGGTTCGCGACACTGGCATGTAGACAGAGGGATTAGGAGAAGAAGGATGGGAGACGTTGAGAAAGGGAAAGGAAAGCACCTTTTTATCCACATGGAGCAGAGGAATCATGAGGACCCTGTGACGACTGAGGATGGATTCCATTCCCAAGTTGGGCAGTGTTTTGTACTCCATTCGAAGTGTCTACCGAAACTGTTGTTGTTCTGTGCCCTCGAGTCGAAGCGACCCCACCTTGGGTTTCCGAGGCAGTATCATTGCAGAAGTAGATTGACCCATCTTCCTTCCGAGGAGTGGCTGGTGGGTTTGAACTGCCTGCCTTCTGGTTAGCAGTTAAGTGCCTTTAGGCACTAAGCTACCAGAGCTCCTACGGAAACTGAGGCTAGGTGAAAATCAGTTCAAGTCTTCCTTTTTAAAAGTTTTAACTGTTAACTACATTCTGACGAAAGAGACTCCGTAGAGTAAGACTAACCAGTGAGCCGATGGAAGGCCAGGTATTCTTGATTCTTTATTTTAAAATCAAAACATTTTCTAAAAAAAATAGTATGTTCAGTGTAAAGAACCTCATGTTTCAGTTAATGGTGAAAAGGGCTTATTTATTCATTTATTTGACTCTTAATGCAGTAATTTAAGAGTTCTTCTAATTTTATGACTTAAAGCCTTCAATTCAAGGCATGTGCTGAAAGAACCTACCGGTTCTTTCATACAAGGAAACACATTTCTATGTTGTGCAAAGCACAAATTAAATATGTTTGAAAATAGGAAAAAAACATGAGGGATAGAAGAAATGTTAAGTATAGGTTCCTTCTTTCTCAGATTACACATGGACTAAGGTAATAATTTGGATTCAAGATTATTAAAAGTTTAGTCTTCTACAAGATGGATCACAATTTACTTGTGCCACCTGCTGTCTTATTTTAAAACATTCCTGGTTAAACTGATTGTACTATATTCTAACGGTGCTTTTGTTAGCTGCCATCCAACGGGCCCTGAATCATGGCGACCGTATTCAAAACAGGATTAGATAGGTGTGATCCACAGGATTTTCACTGGATAAGTCTCACAGGTAGACCTGCAGGTCTTTCTTCCTAGTTTGGCTTAGTCTGGAAGCTCCAATGAAGCCTGCCCACCATAGGTGACCCTGCTGGTATTTGAAATACTGGTGGTACAGCTTCCAGCATTACAGCAACATGTCTCCACTGACAGACAGGTAGGTGGTGACTGTGCTTGAAGTGCACTGGCGGGAATCAAACCCTGGTCTTCCAGATAGAAGACAAGAAGGCAGGAAATAAATATCTGACAGCTCAATCACCATTGTTCAAAAAAGACTACCCAGTGTCATTCAGTCAATTCTGATTCATAGGGCCCCTTCAGGACAGAGTAGAACTACCCGATAGGGTTTCCAAGGCCAAGGCTGGCGGTTCAAACCCACCAGCCACTCCTCGGAAGGAAGATGGGGCAATCTACTTCCGTAGTGATACTGCCTCGGCAACCCAAGGAGGGGTCGCTATGAGTCAGGTTTGACTTGACGGCACATAACAACAACAACAACAAATCTTTACAGAAGCAGAATGCCTCATCATTCTTCTGTGGAGCAGCTGATCTTTTGATTAGCAGCCAAATGCTTTAACCACTATGCCACCAGAGTTCCTTCAAAAAGGACTAGAAAGGTAGAAAGCACTCTAGTAGTCAACCTTTTGTGGTATGTGTTGCAGGAGTGGTGGTGAAGTAACAAAAGTATTTTAGTAATGAGTTGAAAACATTTTTCATTGTTGACTCAAAATTATTTTTTTATTCTGGTTATTATTTTCTATTAGGTCCCTGACTTACTTCATTTCAGATATCCTAATTTAAAGTTCCTTGGCGTTATTTGGAATGAACAAAAATCAAACAAATGCAAGCTTAATTAGTCTTCTCTGCATTTATCACAATGCATGTCTTAGTGTTTTAGTGCTGCTGTAACAGAAATATCACAAAGGAGTGGCATTAGTGAACAAAAATGTATTTTCCCACAGCTTGAAGTCTAGAAGTTCAAATTCAGGGTACTGACTCTGTAGGGTAGGTGCTCTGGAGGTGCAGTGGTTAAAGCATTCAGCTGCTAACCAAAAGGTCCGCAGTTTGAAACCGTTAGCCACTCTGCAGAAGCAAGATGAGGCTGCCTGCTTCCGAGAAGACTTACAGCCTTGGAAACCCTATGGGGCAGTTCTACTTTGTCCTATAGTGTCGCTGTGAGTTGGAATTGACTTGATGGCAGTGGGATTAGCCTAGCGGAAGGCTCTTTATCAGCTCTGGGGAGATATCCTTGTCTCAGTTTCTCTAGCCCCGGCATCTATCTATCTATCTATCTATCCCCATTTTTGCTTGCTTGTCAGTGTCTAATTAGCTCTTTGAGTATCTCCAAAGTCATTAGTTTTAAGACACACCCTACACTGATGTGACCTCATTAATGTACAAAGAAAACTTATTGCCAAATAGGATTCCATCCATTTTGTATAGGAGTTCAGATTCCAACATACATAAGTGGTGGGCACAATTAACTCCCTAACAATTGATTCCTCTTTAAATTTTTTCTCAGTGTTTTGGTTCTCTTGTGCTGCTCTAACAGAAATACCACAAATGGTTGGCTTGAACAAACAGGGATTTATTCTCTTATGGTTTGGGATGCTAGAAGTCTGAGTTCAAGGTGCTAGTTCTAGGGGCTGAATGAAGGCCCCTTGATCTTGGGCTTCATTCAGCTGTGCCTCTTGCTCCCAGTCCACTGAAGCTGGAGGTGTCTCTTAGTTCAGGCCTACTAGCTACTGTGACTGACAGATTGAAGGTTAATAAATAAAATGGCACAGTCCCAAGATTATTAAGCAACATAGCAGGCCACCAGTTCAAGTCCAGAAATAGTCCCAAGATTGGCAGGCAACATGGCAGGCTACTTGGCTAAATGCAGGATCCAAGCTTGCTGAAAAGCTTGAGACTTTTCTCAAAGCTGCTGCTTCTATGCTGGAAGCAGACCACATCCCTAAGGCAGCCACTTAGCTGCTCACAGGATGGAGTTGGTTACCCGTCTCATCATAGGGAATAACTATACTCAGCTACCCAGCCACTCAAGACCAGGCCCAGCCAAGCTGATACACAACAATAACTACCACACTCAGTGACTTTTTTTTTTTTTTGTCCTCTTCTGCACCTCCCTCCTTTACAGATCCCTAGTTTTGAATTTGACATGCCAAGTGCTATCTTTGCTGGATGTCTTTTGGCACCTCAATGCCGTGTGTTTGAAGCTCCTTTCAAGCATGCTTTTCTACTTTGGGAGGTTTTATTTCAGCAACAAATCATCCCAGCTCAAAAACCTCACCCAGCACTGCCTACTCTCCTTCTTGCGGGATTTTCCCAAATGACTAAGGTTTCAATCCCCATAATCTCATTTTCCCTCTTTTCTTTTCCTAATGCTATTCTACTTGTTCAAACCTCTATTTGGCTGGCTTACGGGACTGGCCTTCAAAATGGGATTTACTGGTTCTAGCTTTTTCCAATGTGTTAAAGTACGGAACTGATGATGTTTTCTGGTCAGAATCTTTTAGTGACTCTGACTTGTCTGTGCAGTTTTGCCAGTCTGGCACCTAAAGTTCTCCATGTTTTGGCTCTAAACTATATACTGGCAAAACAAACTAGTCACTATTCCTTATGCTTTATAAATCCATTCTTTTCTTTAAGCTTTTCCTTCTGCTTAGAATCTAGAAGGTCATTTCCAATTTCTACCTCAAGGTTCACCTCAAATGCTTTCCTCTCAAATGAGTATTTCCCCCCTTCTAAACAACTGGAGCAATTATTAGTATCTTTCTTATGCCACTTATCATTCCTCAACATGTACTGCAGTTACTTAAGTGGGTCACCTTGACGAACATCTTAATGATAGCCTCCATTTATACTTTATTTTCATGTTGCTCTTAATGCCCAGCACATGGTGCCTTGTACAGGGTACGTACTCAGGAAATAATCTGAGTGTATGCACGAATGAAGCTGGAGAAGCATATTGGTAATTGGCTACAGCAATTCAATCATCCAGGGATCCTGGGCTTGTGAGTTCAAATCCAGCAGTCTTGCTTCTCTTTTTCAGTTTCTGCAGAAGAGATGTCCGAATTCTTTCCAAAAGAGTGCATTGATACCTATCTCCTAACTGCCAAGCCAAAAATAAAGTTACAGATATTATAGAATTAAACCTAACCAGAATACCTACATCTAGACCAATAGTAGGTTTACCGTATTCTGCATTGCCTGAAGCAATGACTATCACATTGTGTGTGTGTGTGTGTGTGTGGGGAAAGGTAGATACTCAGAGAAAGGAACTAGAATTACTAGAGGTCTAGAAATATTCATCCATCCATCCAACACATATTTTTTTTTTTATTGTGATTTTATTGTGATTTCGGTGAAGGTTTACAGAGCAAATTCACTTTCCATACAGCAGTTCATATACACTTTGTCCCATGACATTGACCAATTTACCACAATGCAACAGCTCCCCTCCCATTTCCTCCCAGTTACCTCTTCCCAGTGTCCATCACTCCATGGGCTCCTGTCCCCTGAGCTGTCT
>NW_006922051.1:466567-496183 GCF_000298275.1 Orycteropus afer afer | reverse complement strand
TTTTAAACCTTCAAAATGGCGGTGCCCTCCAGACTGGCAAAAGTCCACAGCTCAGCCCACCTTTCTCTTCACCTTCTCCGTTTGTTCCCCAGCCATCGTGCACAGTCCTCCGTGCAGTCCCTGGCTAGCAGGGTGATTTTTAGGTTAATTCTTAGGTCCTACCACCACTCGAGAATCTCCAAGCCGTCTGTGCCTTCAGGATTGATGGCAGACCGCAGCTCCGTCTGTCTCCATTTTTGGTATTTTCATACAAATTCTTCTGCTAGTTGGGGTTTAGTCCACTTGTATATCCTTCCCTTCAAGGCTCAGGGGTCCAAGATTACCTTCTGTGTCTGTTAATTGGTTTTCCTTTTCTTTGTTGGAGAGGGTCTGTGCAGTCTTTCTGCCTAGTCCACCATCTTTCTGGATCCAACATTTTTAAATTATCTACATGTACCAAGCATGTTCTAGGTGGTGGGGGACCACAGTGAACAAAACTAAGATAATGCCTTCACAGTGCTCAAATCCTAATGGAGGACACACCTACAAATATTGTGTACAGTATATACATGGAGCAATGGACACACAAATACTGTATATGCAATGCAATGGACAAAAATAAAGCAGGCAAATGAGGGTAGAGGGCAGTTTTTATTTCACAGGGAGTGTGGGGAACCTTCTTTGGAGTGATATTTGAACAAAGACTGAAGGAAGTTAGTGAGTTATGTAGTTATCTGGTGGAAGTTTCTAGGTAGAAGAAATAGTATGTGCAAAACCCTCTAGATTCAGCAGGCTTAATGCTAACAGCACAGATGAACATGCACATTGGTTCCAAGGTGTAGAGGTGGGGACTATAGATCACAGAAGCCGATAGGCCAAAGTAAGGATGTCAGCATTTACTGAGATGGGAAATCATTCACTGGAGGATTTTGGCCAGAAGACAGACATAATCTGATTTGTTTTAAAGTCATTACTCTGGCTTCTGTGCTGAGAATAGGCTATAGGGCTATAGGGGTCAAAAGCAGATAGAGGGAAATCAATTAGATAGCTATTACAATTCAAGTGAAAGATAATGGTAGCTTTGACCAAGGCAGGTGATCCTGGGTGGTGCAAAGGGTTAAGTGCTTGGCTACTAAAGGTTGGTGGTTTAAATCCACCCAGAGGCACCTCAGAAGAAAGGCCTCGTGATCTACTTCTGAATGGTCACAGTAACTAACAACATAAATCTGAGGCCTATGCAGCATTTCCCTTTCAGTTTCCTAACCTGATTAGAGAAGATGATATATATAAGGTCCCTTCAGGGTTAAAGCTTCCAGAAAATTATTGATTGCAAGTAAATATCCAATCTTAATCTAACTACAGATATTTTTTCTTTATGTTTTAATTTTTATTGTGGTTTCAGTGGAAGTTTACAGAGCAAATTCATTTTTGCAAAAGAGGCAAGGAGGCCACATCTCCCAACCTCCTCTAACCCCACAAGAGGAAGACAGAATCATCATCAGTAGCCCAAGGCCTATTCCTCCAAGGCCAGACATGCTGCCTCCCTCCAGCCCTTTCACCAACCATTCCTCCTGCAGCACTGACCACCTTTTTGGTGGGTTTGATAATTCACTGCAGTGGCTACACAGAACTCACAGATTATGCAGTTTATTAGGGTAGCACCAGGCTACAATTCAAGTTCAGGAAAAATGCTCAGTGTCTCTCAGCCAATAGTCTCTCAGTCTCTCTCCCAGCAATGCATCTCTCTCAGCAATGTGTGTCTCTTGGGTCTCTTTCCCAGCAGCATGTGTCGCTCAGGAGTGGGTTTCTTTTCAGCAGCATGTTCTTCTGAGCCAGCAGTCAGAGAAAGACTTCTGCCTCGAGGAGGCCTCCTTTTGAGCCTGGCAGAGTAGCCAAACTAACCAATCATAACATCAGAATTCTAAGCCACCTGGTAGAGAGCGAACTTCCAGAACATTACTTTGTGCTGCTCCCAACAGAAATACCCCAGGTGGATAATTTTTAACCATCAGAAGCTACTCAGTTTCTCACAGCAAATTCCGCCATGGAGTTTACAAAGACTTACGGCAAGAAAAGCCATACCAGGTAATTTACTACACCTCAATTTTCCATACAGTTAGTAGTTCATACATTTTTTTCTCATGACACTGACTGTAATTCCCCACAATGTAACAGGTCTCTTCCTTGTAGTTATCTATATTCTGTGTCCTTCCCTTCCATGCACTCTCACCTTGAGCTGTCTCACCATGCACACACTGCCCTTCACCCATGACTGATCACTCCAAGTATTGTTACCTACCTGATGGATATGTTCACCCCATGTGACTGTTTATTGTTTGGTTGGAAGCCACAGGAGTGAGTTCAATTCCAGACCAGAAGGGTGGTTAGGGGCCATAAGCTAAGGGGGTTGCTTCAGGCTTTATCAGACCAGCAAACCTGGTCTTATTTTTTCATGATTTTGAGTTTTGTTTCACATTGTTCTCCCACTCTATCCAGGATCTCCTGCACTGATCCTCCTCTCAATGGTTGACAGTGGTAGCTGGGCACCATACAGATAAACATTTTTATCTTATACCCCAAATATGGAGAAATGATTATGAAGTCTTTAGACTAGGTACCTTTAAAGGTGGGAGCACTCTTGCACCATACAATAAAGCGTGACCTTATTGACATTTATTTTCTCATAAATATGGAAAATTTAAAATATAACCTGAGGGTTTAGCTTTTTTCCTGCCAAAATTAAAATTAAGGCAGTTTAAACTTGTTGTTGTTATGTGCTCTCCAGTCGGACCCAACTCATAGCAACCCCTCCTTGGGATTCCCAAGCGTTATCACGACGGAAGTAGATTGCCCAACTACTAGGTGCATGCAAAAATGTGACTGAATCTTTTTAGATTCTAGTCACTCAGTAATTTATGGATTCCAAGCTTACAAGTAAATGTAAAATTAGTACAGAAAACTTTTTTATTTCATAGAGATAATAATGTAAATATAGTTTTTAAAAATATAAATCCCTATGTATAGTCACATGAAACTTAACATCCATGTTTCTTCTGTAAAACGGGACCTTATGAGATTTGGGTGTTGGGTGAACATACACGCTTGAATCTTGAGCAATAGCATTCACCGATTTTCCACACCTTCATGTTTAATAACCTTTTGTTACCCTCCAAATTGACACTTCTCCTTTGCCACTTGCTGCTGTTATAACTAACATTGGTTTTGCTGCGTTTGGGCCATGATACACTTTATGATATTTTTTAAAAGAAAATTAAACAGATAATGTTACAAGACTCTAGACATGTGATACACAAGACTGGATGCTGGTGCCTACATGTTGAAGCATACAGTGTTATATGAAAAAGTGTTTATTTGTATGTAGGGAAAGTTCACATTAAAGTAACGATAGAAAGTACAGTTCATACGTATGCCTGTAACATATCTGTCTGACTATCAAGATATATGTATTACAGGTTACATATGCACTGCACCATTATACGCCTGGCAGTGCAATCACTTTGTATACAACAGACATGACAGACACACGCTGTGCAGGAAGCTGTTGCATTCACCTATCCAACTACATCCACTACACCCGGTTCCCTGATAGTAACTTCTGAACTCTATTATAACCTATGGAACTGTGGACATGTATGTGTGCTAGGACACTGCTCAACAGACAATACGCAGTGCATGAGTATAACAAGGTATAACAGATTTAGTTAACCTTAGATTTAATAAACTGAAATTACTGATTTAAAATAAAAATTTGATGTTAAAAATTCAAACTCAAGTATTTTTGATTGCTGAGGTAGTAGTATTAGATCACCCCAAATCCTAGAAACAAATGTAATACATAAATTCAATGTATTTTTGTTTGTTAAATATATGTATATAAATAAATATATTCACTCCCTTCAAGAAACTATAAGTGGACAAAGCTAGAGAACAGACCTTTTCCTTATCCAACCTATTTGACTTCAAAATAAAACTTGCTTTCCCAACAATGGGAACTCTGGTGGCATAGTGCCTAAGGCACTTACTTGACTGCTAATGAGAAGGCTGGTGGTTCAAACCCACCAGCCACTCCTCAGAAGGAATGCTGGGCAATCTACTTTTGTAGGGATACTGCCTCAGAAACCCAAGAAGGGGTCGCTATGAGTCGGATTCGACTTGATGGCAATTAGCTCCCCCCCCCCAATTCAGTATATATACATATTTCTTACCTCGTTTAAGTCTGTAAAATCCAGTATGACAGTATTATTTTAATGCTAAGTATCAGCTCTATTAACTCATTACACAGGGACACTGACATAAGGGGACTCAAGAATTCACATTCTTAGGCAAAAAATAAAAATGAACAATGATTTCAACACTGTAAACCGAGTTGTCCTTTAGCTTCTCCTAATGCTAATATATGGCAGATCATTAACCATGAAATGCATTCTGGGATTTAAGGGGCATTAATGTAGTCTTTGAAAATCACATTCCCACTATTACCTCTGAAAATAAACACTTGTATTTCTAGTATACATCTTAGATCCCATTTGGATGTTCCATTCAATTTATTGGAATTTTTTTTTTTTCAGTGTGACTTTTTAAGAGCTTGTTTTACATTCAATGTAACGTGTACATTTAGTTTCATTCCCCATATACCATGTCCAACCCTAACCCAGTCTCCTTCCCTCCCTACCCTTTACTTCTCCCTGTGGTATTTATGCACTCCTCTTTGTTCTGTATTTCCTCAATTTGAATGTTGGTCCTCTGGTGTCCCATGGTCTATTGCTCTAAGGGACGTATTACCATTGAGTATGTGAGTGCGTCATCCTGGGTTGAGTGGTCTGTGTGTACATCTTGTTAACTATTGGGCTGACAGCCAGCCCCTGGGGGTACGTTTTATTCCAGGCACAGTATTGGGAGTCTAGCCAGATTTCATCTGACCAGTAATTCTGGTCACTGAGTTTTTGGATTTTGTTCCATGTTTTCCCTCCCACTCTATCCAGGATCTCCAGATTTGATCCTTTCCTAAGTGGTTGGCATTGGTAGATAGGCACCATCTAGTTCTTCTGGTCTCGAGGGCCATCATGTCCTAGGGCTGATTGCTCCAAATTCCCTTGTTTTTTTGCACAGTTCTTCAATTCTGACACTAGGAGACCATTACCTGCATCTTAGACGGTTGCTTGAAAACTTTTAAAACCCCAGTAACTACTCACCAATGTAGGATGCGGAGCAACGCTTTTATGTATTTTGTTGTGCCAACTGAGTCTGGTGTCCCCCAGTACTATGGTCCTGAGACAGAAGATCTATTGGATCTCTCTCCCACAGTGTCTGGTTATCTGTGAGGGATTACTCTGTCTGTCTTCTACTGTTTCTGTTAAGGACTGCAGGTGTTTTGTATCACTGGTGTCTGTGCAAGATTAGCCTCGGCTGAATCTATCCTTGGTCTAGCATACTTCTGTTCATCGACCCCCATCTGATCATCTCAGGTGTGTTTATGTATTTATCTGTATAGCCTAGTGTTTGGTGTTAATGGCAATGCAGTATTGTGGACACATTGGTTGGTATTAGCATCTGTTGTTTATCTTTTATGTGCAAAATTCGGTGTCCTCCCATTTCTTAATGTGACCATGGTGGTCATAGATCCTTCCCATATATCCCTCCCCCTACCCATGTCAGCGTGTAGGCCCCAACTAGCCCAAAATTAATCCCTCTCCTTCCCTCCCCATCCTGGTAACCTACTAAGTGAGTTCCCTTTCCAAGCAAACCCTTCTCTGTCTTTTTTACAGTAATGGGCTCATATAGTACTTGTCTTTCTGCGATTGACTTATTTCACTAAGCATAATGTCCTCCAGGTTCATCCACATTGTGTGATGATTCGTGTATCCCTAATTGTTCTTTAATGTAGCATTGTTGTTGTTATGTGCCGTCAAGTCGGACCCGACTCATAGTGACCCCTCCTTGGGTTTCAACCGCCAGCCTTCTGGTTAGCAGTCAATTGTCTTAGCCACTATGCTACCAGAACTCCTTTAATGTAGCATAGTACTGAAATATTTTATTGTGTTTTTTGGTGAAAGTTTACACAGCCAATTATGTTCCCATTTAACAATTTCCATATTGTTCAGTGACACTGATTATATTTTTCACAATGTGTCAACAGTCTCATTATTTCCATTATGGTTGTTCCATTTCCATTAATCTAGTTTCCCTGCCCCACTCCCCACTTGTCCTGTTATCTTTGCTTTGGGGTAAATGTTGATGTTTGATCACATATAGATGAATTTTTAGAGCATAGCACTCATGAGTGACCTTGTTTATTTTATGAGTCAATCTGTTATTTAGCTGAATGGGATTTTATTTTAATGCTGTATTACAAACATAATACAGAATGAAGGAGTAAGTCAAGTCTCACTTTAAGGAATCACCTAATAGCATCAGTAAAATGGTTCTCTGACTTTTAGACTATATTCTCTAAGGCAGTCTCCCAATTTGTCAAAATGCCTGCTATCCTGGCTGTTTACTAGAAACTATCAGGAATAGCTTTTCCTCCATGGCTGGCAATAAAGTTAAACCAACTTCCTAACCCTTTCTGCCAGGGGGGCTGCTCTCCACTGGTCCGTGTAAGGTATAAAGCCTGTAAGTGAATGCTACTTTGTTTTACAAGAAAATAACACAGTAGAGTAAATGCATATGAGAAAAGTCACATTCCATACCACAAACAAACTGAACTTCCCTAAATAAGTTATTAAAAAAAAAAAAACAAAACGAAACAAAAAAACCAACCTTTAGTAAATAAACTTTTACAGTGAAAAATAGCAAAAGTGCTAATACAATAAGTGAATAATTTTCATCATTTTAAGAACCTGGAACAAAGAAGCTTTATATAGTCTTAATCTACTTTTCAGTATTCTGGAGCAGTTTAAATTACTGACTACAGTAGCAACAGGAATACCCTTTTATAATGTTGTGCACAAGTTGTATTTTTGGGAGTACACTGAATGGACGGTTCCTTACGCATAAACGTTAGCCATCGTAGATACATGCTGATAGTAGATCATTATCCTTAGTCTCTTGCTACAAGCACCAAAGCTGTTCAGAGCTGTTTCTTTTGTGAAGATTAATTTGAATAGCAAGTTGTTTTCTTTATAGGTCACCCCCAAGCCTGAGATTTGCAGTAATGTAGGACCAGTTTACCATCACTGCCAAAACACTACAGAAAAAAAAAGAAAACAAGACAAACAAAAAAAACCCCAATACATTAAATTCTGTTATTCTTAGATGAAAGGGAAAAAAATATCACATGTATCATAAATATCCTTGCACATGCAAAATACCTGTAAGATTATTTCCTTTAAGAGATTCATGTTACTATCAGACACACATTACCAATAATCATAAATGTTGACTTAAAACTTACGCTTTTATTATCAGAGGCATGAATGAGCTTACATATTTTAATAATGTGCCCTCTCCTCATCTCCATCCACAATGTACATACCTTCACCTGCTTTTTTGGTAGTGGTGCTATCTATACTTTAACATTAGTATTATCAAATTTTAAGAAGAATGAATAGTGTCGATTGCATGTAATTTGTTTCAGTTCCTTCGAAGAATGGGATTTCTGATTGTAGGTATAAAGAAGAGAACCTTACTTTGAGAATACTTCAAAGCCATCTTTAGTTTGTATTACACATTCTTTGATTCTTCTTTCTTGTATAAACGAGATCCTACTACATTTAAGGTGTTAGAAGGAACAGAATAAGGCAGTCATATCTTCTTTCCTTTGTAGACAATTAAGAATAGCATGCCTATCTTTAGAGACGTGAATGATCAAACTGTACACAGATGTGACAGATTAAGAAAAAAAGGCAATAACCAGGTTTTTTTTTTCTTACCTCATAGAGCGTTCCAACTTCCTGGTCTGGGGAAGGGGCAAAGGATTGATTCACATAAATAAACTATAAGAAAGGAAAAAAATAAAAATTAAGGAGATTGATTTCTAACGACATCTTGATTAAACTATTTTTTTCTGGGTTCCAATCAGCTAGTTATTTTAAATTCTCTGTCTTCAGAAGTGAAGAAAACTCCCTTAAAAACCTAATTTTCATAAATTAGCTAATTAATGGTAACTATGAAAATCACATCTTTCCTCAGAAGGTCCAAAATTATAGAATTTTTATTCTTAAAACAGTGTTTCTCAACTTTCTATAACAAAGACACTTAAAATTTTTTTTCAGTAGCTTTTGAAGAGTTATTCAAGACAATACATGATAAAATTTATTATTTTTCTTTTACCTGTAATTAAAGGCAGAATTTCTGCTAACAAAATTTCAGAGCCAAAACTCAAGAAATCTAGTATTTATAATCTGTGCATTTACCTTGGGTAAATGTGTAACACAGGGCTGCTTTTGACCTTTTTGACCTTTGGGAATTCTTAAAGACATTGGACTTCAGGCTATGCATCACTACTATCCTCATTTGTAGCCAAATGCAGCAGGAACAATGTAACATAAGTAAAACCAAATGTCCTTATAACCCTATTCTTTAAAGGACCCATTGTTCAATGTTTCAGACTGTTTAGTCTATTTTTACAAAATATTTCTAGTAATTAAAAAATTTTTTAAGATGTTGAAACAAAAGATCATAAAGTGGCTTTTGATAATTTTCTGTTTAGAAAACAAAATATTTTCAGGTAACATTCAATATTCCTTTTAATGTCTACATTCAAATTCTAAGACTAAAATTTCCAGGCTTAACATAGTCTTTTTTAAAAGTAACTCTTATCAGTATAGTTGGTTGATTGACACTATCCTGTTCCTCAACAAGAATAAATGTTATTTACTGTTTTTTCTTAAGCAATACAGGCTCTACTGAGAAAAATGTGACCTCAAATACTGCCTCTAAATACACGTAACTTTTCTCAGCTTATTTCCTTACCTGTAGGACAGAAAATACCAGTGCTTTTATCTCTTGGGAAGGAGGCCTGATGACACAGTGTTTAAGTGCTTGGCTAGCCAAAAGTGGTAGTTGGAACTCCATCAGTCACTCCTCAGGAGAAAGATGAGGCAGTCTGCTTCTGTAATGATTTACAGCCTTGGAAACTCTATGGGGCAGTTTTACTCTGCCCTGTAAGGTCACTATGATTCGGAATTTGACTCAGTAGAAATAGGTTTTGGCTTTATGACTCTTCAGGATGCTACAAACAAAACCAAAAACACACTGCCATCGATGAGATAAAATCTTTCAAATATGAGTGCCTGCTTCATAGTGTGTAAGCACTCAATAGACATTAGAAATTACCGTTACATTATTTAAAAATATTTCACAGTTAAGGCTGATTAAGTGTAGTAGGTTAAGGTTGTGTGTCAACCTGGCTGGGCCTGGTTTTGAGTGGCTGGGCAGCTGATGTAGTTATTCCCCATGGTGAGATTGGTAAATAAGTCCATAGTGGCATCTACTGGAGCAGCTGTGTTGATCACTCACATTTGGTACACTGCCTTTCTTTTCACCCAATCAATACTTGTCTCTCTGATAAAGATCAAAGGCTTCAGTATGGGTTACACTTAATAACATAAAGAAAACAAAAATGCACTAGACAAAACATTGGGCCATTAAGCAACATCATAACAAATGGAGAAAAGACTGAAGTAATCAAGGATTTCATCTTACTTCGATCACAATCAATGCCCATGGAAGCAGCAGTCAAGAAATCAAATAATTTATTGTATTGGGAAAATCTGCTGTAAATACATCTTTGCAGCATTATATGACAAAGATAACATTTTGTGGACTAAAGTGCACCTGACCCACTCCATGGTATTTTCAATAGTCTCATATGCTTGTGAAAGCTGGACAGTGAATAAGTAAGACCAAAGAAGAACTGATGCATTTGAATTATAGTGTTAGCAAAGAATACTGAATATACCATGCACGGGCAGAAGAAACAAATCAGTTTGGGAAGAGTTATAGACAGAATGCTCCTTACAAGTGAGGATGGCCAGACTTTATCTCACTTACTTTGGACATGTTATCCAGAGGGATCAGTTCCTAGAAAAGGATAGCATACTTGGTGTAAAGATGGTGTAGCAACAGCATCTGACCTCCTCTAACTTCATAAGCAGGAGGATCAAGATAAACCACCCAAGGCTGATTCCTATGTGACAGAGGTCAGATATGCCTCCACTTTTCAACTTTTTTACTAATTCTGACATCAACTGTCCCTCCCATGACACTCTCTAAATCTGTGGTGGATTCAATAATTTGTTGCATGGTTATGAGGTTTATTAGGAAAGTAACACCATTACTCAATCAACAGTAGTTGGAAAATGTAGTCTTGGTGACAGAAATGATGCTGGAGATTGCACGATAGAATTTTGCAAGGCCAACGAATTATTCATTGCAAGTACCCAAATACTTTTTTTTCAACAACATAAATGGCATAAATGGCAGCTATACATGTGGACTTTGCCAGATGGACTACACAGTAATCAAATAGACTACATATGTGCACAGAGGGGATGGAGGAGGTCCACATCTTCAGCCAAAACAAAGGCAGGAGCTGACTGTGGAGCACACCATCAACTGCTCGTATGTCAGTTCAAGTTGAAGTTGAAGACAATTAAAACAAGTCTACAAAAGCCAAAATATGCCCTTGATGATATCTCACCTGAATTTAGAGACCATCTAAAGAATAGATTTGATGCACTGAATACCAGTGACTGAAAAGCAGAGGAATTGTGGGATGACAATCAACATCATCATCCATGAAGAAAGCAAAAGTTCATTAAAAAGACAGGAAAGGAAGAAAAAACCAAAATGCATGTCAGAAGAGACCCTGAAACTTGCTCTTGAATACCCATTGCAATGCTGTTGAGTCGGATCCGACTCATAGCGACCCCTCCTTGGGTTTCCGAGGTGGTATCACTACGGAAATAGATTACCCAATTTTCCTTCTGAGGAGTGGCTGGAGGGTTTGAACCACCAGCCTTCTGGTTAGCAGTCAAATGCCTTAGACACTATGCCACCAGAGTTCCCTGCTCTTGAATAGGGAGAAGCTAAAGCAAATGGAAGAAATGACAAGGTGAAAGAGCTGAACAGAAGATTGCAAAGAGCAGCTTGAGAAGACAAAGTCAATTACTATAATAAAATGTGGAGAGACCTGGAGTTAGAAAACCAAAAGAGAACACACTCGACATTTCTCAAGGTGAAAGAACTACAGAAAAGAATTCAAGCCTTGAGTTGCAATACTCAAAGATTCTATGGGCAAAATATTGAATGATGCAGGAAATATCAAAAGAAGATGGAAGGGTTACACTGTCATTGTACCAAAAAGAACTGGATGACATCCATTTCAGGAGGTGGCATATGATCAAGAACCAATGGTACTGAAGGAAGAAGTCGTTAACTGCCCTGACGGAAGTGGCAAAGAACAAGGTTCCAGGAATTGGCAGAATACCCACTGAGATGTTTCAACAAACGGATACTGTGCTGGAGGCACTTATTCATCTATGGCAAGAAATTTACTGACTGGAAAAGATCCACATTTGTACCCATTCCAAAGAAAGGTGATCCCACTGAAGGTGGAAATTATCAAACAATATCATATCCAAGTACAATCTAGATGAACATAATTCAGAAAGAGTCTCAGCAATATATTGACAGAGAATTTCCAGAAATGCAAGCTGGATTCAGAAGGGGGATATCATTGCTGATGTCAGACAGATCTTGGCTGAAAGCAAAGAATACCAGGCAGATGTTTACTTGTGTTTTATTGACTATGCAAAGGCATTCGACTGTTGTGAACCATAGCAAATTAGGGATAAAACTGAGAAAAATGGGAATTCCAGCACATTTAATTGTGCTCATGGGGAACCTGTACACTGACCAAGAGGCTGTCATTCAAATAGAATAAGGAGATATTGTGTGGTTTAAAATCCAGGAGGGTGTGCGTCAGGTTTGTATCCTTTCACCATACTTATTCAAACTGTATGCTAAGCAAATAATCCGAGAAGTGGAATATATGAAGAATAAAGGACTGTATGAAGAACATTAGGACTGGAGGAAGAGTCATTAACAACCTGCGATATGCAGATGACACAACCTTGCCTGCTAAAAGTGAAGATGATCTGAAGCACTTATCGATGAAGTTTAAAGACTATAGTCTGCAGTATGGATTACACCTCAACATAAAGAAAACAAAAATCCTCACAACTGGACCAATAAGGAGCATCATGATAAATGGAGAGAAGCTTAAAGTTGTCAAAGATTTCATATTACTTGGTTCCACAATCAACACCAATGAAAAAACCATTCAAGAAATCAAGATGATGTATTGCATCGTGCAAATGTGCTTCAAGTGACTTCCTTAAAGTGGTGAAGAACAAAGATACCTCTTTGAAGAGTAAGGTGCGACTAACCCAAGCTATGGTGTTTTTAATCACCTCATATGCATGTGAAAGCTAGACAATGAATATAAAGAAGACCAAAGAAAAGTTGATGCCTTTGAGTTGTGGTGTTGGCAAAGAGTACTGAAAGTATCATGGACTGCCAGAAGAATGAACAAATCTGTTCTGAAAGAAGTACAGTCAGAATGGTCCTTGAAAGTGAGAATGGCCATACTTGGTCTCACCCACTTTGGTCATGCTGTCAGAAGGGGCCATTCCCTGGAGCAGGTTATCATGTTTGATAAAGTGGTGGGTCAATGAAAAAGGGGAAGGCCCTCTGAGATGGATTGATACAGTGGCCGCCAACAATGGGCCCAGGTATTGCAAGGATTGTGAAGCTGGCGTCGGAGCAGGCAATGTTTTGTTTCACTGTACACAGGGTTGCTGTGAGTTGGAGCCGACTCGATGGGACCTACCAACAACATATTACAATTCGGGATCAGAAATGACTCAACATATAGTTCTTCAAACAGGAAAGTCCCTTTTCAGCAGTGCCTGTAGGCATGCCTCTCTCTGGCCCTTGGCCTCTAGGCCTCATGGCCCCTTGACTTTTGTCGCAAGTATTAAAAGGTCCTTTCGATCTGATGTTAAGTCCTCAGAGGCACTCTACTCCGTAAGCTAGACTATATGATGAATACAGCATCATAATTGGAAGATTCATCAACAACCTTCGATATGCAGATGACATAACCTTGCTTCTTTTTGCTGCAAGTGAGCCTAGTTCCAAGGATAATTGCCTAGAAGCACCCCACTCCACCAGCAAGCCTCTTGCCCAAAGTTACTCAGCTTTCTTGCTCCATGGGCTGGTAAGCCCACTGCTTTGTATCCTGACAGTCTCTTGGTTCTGCTGTTGCTGCTTTTTGCTATGTCTGGTGTCACAGCTCTCTCCTGTATGGAGGAGGTTCAGTGAAGTAATCTTGGGTCCAAAGGATGTGTCTAATCCTCATTCTTCTTTCTTGGTGGTAGTGAGATTCCCCTTTTCTGCCTCTGGGATGGCTCATTTTTAAGCCTAGTGGGATGGCAAAACTGACCAACCCCACATTAGGGTTCCATACACCTTATTTGCATGGTCGCACTCTGACAACGGTGCCATGCAAATTATAAGCAAGCTAAACAACTGATAGGCCATAAGCACCTCCCTCACGTTTGCACAGTTCCACCTAGGGATTTGGTGAGAGCTACAAAGACCACATTAAGTAACTTACAGCACCACACTTGCAAAGCAGAGGGTCAGCAAAAAAGAGAAAGACCTTCCTTCAATAAGATAGACTGACAAAGTGGCTGCAGCAATGAGCTCAAACACAGCAATGACTGTGAGGATGGCACAGGACTGGGCAGTGTTTTGTTCTGTTGTGCTCAGGGTTGATAGGCGTCAGATGTGAGTTGAGAGCACTGAACAGCAGCAATGCTCTTTCTTCAGTAGATTTCTCTGGAAGGGAAACAGTATCCCTGAGTTCTTGCACATTGTTAATAGTTTGTCCTGGGACTGGAAGGCAGTATTGCAAGATACAAAATCCGTATCTCATTCTTTCCTTTTAATATCCTTGCAGTCAAAGTTTGATGACAATTTAAATATTTTCCCCCATAAGTCAGGCCCTCTTTATTTCTCTTAGTTTCCAAAAGATTTTTGCTTTTTCTTTCAAGTCCAGTAGTACTAACAGAATGTTCCTTTGTGTTCTGGAAAGTACGTTCTATGTCTGAAAACACACCAAGTATGTAGCTTCAAATCTTTATTTTAGGCAAGTTTCCTTGAATTTTAGTTTTTAGTATTTATTCTGTTCCTTTGCTTTGATTTTTACTTAGGAACTCCTATTATCTATATATTTGCTCTCTTTTGCTCATTCTCAGTATTTGTCACTTTCATTTACATTCATTTTTTTAAAAATTCTGGTTTTGCTTCTACTTCTAAGATACTATCTGATGTTTATTTGCTCTTACATTCCTTCTAGTTTAGTCTCCATTTGAAAAATAATTTATCTGTATTTTCCTGAGATTTGTCACTTGAATTTTTCTAATGTTGATTTATGGTGTTCTTCATATCTTGTATCATTTTCTTAATAACTTTTAGGCTTGTGATATAGTTAAATTATAGTTTTGTATGTACATCTTTCTGGCACGCTTTCATTGTAAGGAGATGCTATTTATTCTTTTTCTCAAAACAACATTGTTTGGGATTTGACCTTGATAGTTCTCTTTTGTTCATTTTTTACGTGAAGTTAGTTTTCTTCAACTTTTAGATGGAGACAGTTTCCAGATAGCTTTTCTAACTTCACAGAGATCCTTCTTCTGTTGTTTCTGCATAGCGTTTAAAAATATAGTGGCCTGCTTTCTGAGCTTTTCAAGCTGTTCTCCTCTACTTTGATGGTCCTTCATTTTCCTTTCTCTCTTATGTGCCTTACCTGCTCATAATTTGATTTCACTTCTAGAATTTTCTCTGCAGTGTGGAGTCCTGTCCTAGGGAGCTCCATGGGCCTATTTTAAGGGCTCTCAAGCACTGGATGATTCCAGACTCTTCAGTTCTCCTTACTGAAAATATACTGTAATCATCTGCTATCGGAGAGGGTAAAACCTCTCTGAGTTTCAACCACTATCCTCAAATTGGCCCACTGTTCATTCCAGTGAATAGCTGTTGGCTATTTTCAGGCTTTCCTTTTCTACTTTGTTATTTGGTTCTGTTTTCAGCACATGTGCTTTTACTCTGAAGGTCCCTTTTATGAGTCATACAACCAAACTCTTGAACTAAGTTTCTTCCTTCTCACTGACAAAATAAATCAAACATGTCCCATTTTAATAATGAACAATTTGCTCATTTTATCCCTTCTCATATTGTTTATAAGCAAATAAGTATATCCTTCCAAAAAAACCAAAACTAAACCCAATGGCATCAAATCTATTCCACTCATAGAGGACCTCCGTTGGGTTTCCAAGGCTGTAAATCTTTATGGAAGTAGATTGCCTCATCTTCCTCCCATGGAGAAGCTGGTGAGTTTGAACCACTGACCTTCTGGTTAGCAGCCAAATGTCTTACTCACTATCCCACCAGAGCTCCTCACAGCCTTCCCCAACATTTATAAATACAAATTTGTATTTTTAAAGTACCTACTGATTCTCCATCTACCTATCTACCCATATACTGTGTTAATACAGTGCTAAAATTTTGATTTTTATGTAGGAAAAGGTGTCTGACACATTATTACAACACTCAAAAGATGCCACAAGCATGTAAACATTTAAATTTCTGTATCCAGATACAAGTTTCTTGCTATCTGAAGTAAAGTGTTCCGATGAAACCTTTTTGTATGCTGAAATGGCAAAGATGAAGAAGCAATTACCATGAATTTATATGGGAAAAAATTCTGAGCATTCCCAGGCTCAAAAAATAACCTACCAAATCATATCAAATAACACATAAAATCTAAAATAACACTTAACATATAGTGTTCACAGACACAGTTCAAAGCCATGGAGAAATGATGATGAGATACTGAATTGTTTCCAGGGAAGGAGCTTGGTGAAGCCACTCTCACGGCTCATGGTGCACAATGACCCTTTAACGGCTTGCTGCAAAACAAATACTGAATGCTTGTTTTGCTTTTCATAAAAGCAAAAATCCTCTTCAGATTTCTTTTAGTTAGTAAAAACAAATACTAATGTAGGTCTTTCATAAAAGCAAAGTGGCATTAAGTGAACTTTCAAAAAGCTGGGAATACCTGTACCAAGTTAAAAACCAGTGGCATTTAAAGTATTAACTCTTACTACAATTGCCACCATTAAATACTTAACATATACTATGGTATAGATACCTTAAGTTCTTTCGTAACATACGGCTAAAATATATTGTTTACCTCAGTAAAAATGGAAAAAAAGAAACATTAATTATCAAGCAAACAAAAAAAAACTTTCTGTACTAATATCCTATAGACACATCTTTCTGCATGGATATTCAATGACCTTCTGTGGAAAACCACCAATGATATAGGGAAAAAAAATTGGTTCTTACTGTAAAAGTAAATGTAAAATTAATTTCACGTCAGGGTTCCATGCAATTCTTTAATAAAGCAGAGGTTCTACCAGGAAAAGACATAAAAGGACATTACAAAATAACATAGGTGGATCCATATGCATTTCTATATGCAACAGTTAGTGTTCATTGCCCTAAGGAATGACATTTTTGTAGGGATATGACCAATATTGATCTCATACCAACTGTTCTGAGGCCACAAGTTTAAGGAATTTTTTGATGAAGTCAATGAGTCCTTGGATGGTTCGAGTTCGCTCTACAGCCCACTTCTTTGTTTTCATAATAGGGGTATCTCCCACAGCCTTTAGCAGGATGTCAACTATAAGAAAAAAAAAAAATATAATTACACTGAAACATCTAAAGAAAATGTGATATAAATTACTTTACAAAACTTGATTCTTTTTTTTTAATCATTGTTTTTGTGGCTGTTTCTTAATCCCCCAGTTCTATAAAGGTCTTCCTATAGGACTAATCTTTAAAATGCATTTTAACTTAACATGCAATGCCAAAGAAATAAAAATCGTTAATAAAAACATGTATAAGCTAAATAATCATTGAAAACAGCAAAGTAAAATAATGTCATGGCCTCTGTCACCTATTAATGTGGGAAAGATTAGAATAACAGTGTAAAGGATATTATTGGTGAAAATGAAAAATGGTATACTCTTTCTGGAGTGTAATCCTATCTGTCATGAATTGCGCTGTGTCTTCCAAAAATGTGTCAACTTGCCTGGGCCATGATTTTCAGTTATGTTAATGATATAATCACCTCCATGATGTGATCAGCCAATTAGTTGTAAGGGAATTAGGGTGGGATGCAACACCCTTCATCAAATCACGTACCTGATCCATCCAAAGGAAGTTTCCCTGGGGTGTGGCCTGCATCATCTTTTATCTTATAAGAGACAAAAGGAAAAGAAGCTAGCAGAGAGAGGAACCTGACTACCACCATGAAAGAGGTGGGAAAGGAGTGCATCCCTTGGACCCGAAGTCCCTGTGCTGAGAACCTCCTAGACCAGAGGAAGACTGATGCCAAGATACACAGTGCTCTCCAAGGAACACCAGGCCCACAGACGTTCACAGGAGACAAGGACCTTCACCTAGAGCTGACAGGAAGAAAGTTCCCTATAGCTAGTGCTATGAATTTGGACTTCTAGCCTCCTAAACTGTGAGAATAAATTTGTTTACTAAAGCCATCCATTTGTTGTATTTCTGTTATAGAAGCAGTAGATAACTAGATAAGCACCTGATAACCAAGTCATAAAGACAACAGCCAAATATTTCAAAGGTAGAATTTGACTCAATAGTTCTTGTATGAATAAAGTCTAAAATATGAGATGAATAAAGATTAACTTAGAAGGATTTCACCTTCATTGAAGCATTTTTAAGGAAAAAAAAAAAACCTGGTAAAAATCTAAATATCCAAAGCGAGGGGACTGAATAAATAAAGGATATTCTACAAAGAAATTATACATAACAGATTAATGTAAACATACATAGGTATAACATCTATAATAAATAATACAATGCATACAGTCTAAATAAATAGCTCAAGTTCAAATACTAACTGCGCAAGAATGGTGTGGCAGTGGTATCTGACCCCTTCACAAAGGGCGAGGAGGATCAAGAACAACCACCCAAGGTTAATTCCCATAAGCAGAGGTCCACCCTCTAACCTTTTAACCAACCTGAGATCAAATGTCCCTCTTACAGTACTCTCAACTTCTCTGTAAGGTTCAATAATTCATTGCAATGCCCACACAAAACTCACAAACAATACTCATGATTACAGGATTTATTAAGGTAGTTAATAGGTAACAATTCAGGATCAGGAATGACTCAGGTTACAGTTCTTCAATACAGATAGCTTCCTTTTAGCAGTGCCTGCAGGCATGCCTCTCTGTCCCTCAAGTTCTCAGCCTTGCAGCCTGTTGGCTACAAATGTTACCCTGTTCCCTCAAGTGTTACAAAGCTCTTTTTGGCTTTGCTGAATGTGCCCAGAAGGTGCTAATTTCTAGCAAACTGGTGGAGCTGGGTAGGCAAACCTAGCTCTACCAGGTGCCTGGAGGCATCCTACTCTGCCAGCAAGCCTCTTGCCTGAAGGAGCTCAGCTTTCTTACTCTGTGGTTCTTGAAGCCCACTGCACCACCTCCTGCCAGTATCTTGGTTCTGCTCTCTGCTTCTTGTGTCTTCAGCTGTCTCCTGAGTGGACAAGGTTCCCAACACAGAGACTCCGGGTCCAAACGACGTGCTCTGCTCATCTCTCTCTTCTTATTATTGTTAGTCAGGCCCCCCTTTCCACCTCAGATGCCTCATTTTAAGGCTCACAAGATGGCAAAACTGACCAATCTCTACATTATGGTTCTTTAGACCTTATTTGCATGTCCCACCCCCACAAGAGTACCATGCCTCTATTTACATTACTAGCAAGCTATCCAATTCCCTCAGTGGTCCACAAGCACCTCACATTTGCACAGTCCCACCCAGTCATCTGGTGGAAGTCATGAAGGCCATGGCCATACATCAAGCAATTCACTGTACCACACTCTGCCACTTGCTAGTATATATACCTGGACAAGCTTCTTAATATGTCTGTGCTTCAGCTTCCCCATCTTTAAAATAAGGATAATCGCACCTAACTCATACTGTTGTTGTGAGGAATACATGAGTTAACACAGCTGCCACAGTTAGAGCAGGATCTAATATATGACATTAACTATTCAAAGTATTATTAAGCAGCTATTATAGAAGCATGTTATAAAGGCATATTTAGCAGCATGTTAAAGTGATCCAAATGCATTAAATATGAAACAGCATATACAATATGATCTCAATTTCATTAAAAAAAAAATCCTACAAATATTTTTTCAAGAAAATATGGAAGAATATTAACCAAAATGTTATTTCTCAATAACTATGGGCAATTATTTTATTTTACTTGTGTTTTTGTAACTACCAAATTTTCAACAATATTCTTTTAAATAAGTGAAAACAATAAAAGTTATAAGAAAATATAGTTGGGGGCTAAAAAAGTTTCAGAGAACGGTTTTAAGGTTTCAATGATCCAATACAGAGATGCACACCCAAAGGCTATGGATCTGTCTCCTAAAAGAAGTTTTTTTTAAAAAAAAACAAAAACAAAACTTGTATGAGGACAAAATTAAGCAATATACTATGAGTCGGATTTGACTCGAGGGCACATAACAACAACAACAACTGGAAGTGAAGCTTACTGCTGCCCCCTAACGTTTACTCTATTCTATTACAAATGGCCCTGTTATTTGCCATCCAGTTGGCCCCGACTGAAAGTTGAGCATTCCTATAAAACTTTTTGTAAGCCGAAAATGTGTACAGCGAATAAACAATCACCATTAGTTTTGTTATTGTTGTTATGTGATGTCAAGTCGGACCCGACTCATAGCGAACCCTCCTTTCGTTTCCGATGTGGTATTAATACGGAAGTAGGTTGCCCCACCTTCCTTCTGAGAAGTGGCTGGTGGGTTTGAACCGGCTGCTTTCTGGTTAGCAGTTACGTGCCTTAGGCACTATGCTACCAGAGGTTATATGGAAAAAATTTTGAGTGTTCAGAGACCCCAAAAAATAACAAACCAAGTCACATTAACATATAGTGTTCTCAGACACAGTTCAAAACTACTGTGGCTTAATGATGTGATGCTGAGTGTAATTCCCTGGGCAGGAGCTTGGTGATGCCACTCTAAGGGCTTGCTGCAACATAAGTTTTGCTGAACGCTAGTTTCACTTTTCATCACCTCCCCCACCCCAGGAAAAGTGAAAATATCCCTCGAATTTCTTTCAGTTATTGAAAACAAGTACTAAGGTAGTGGTCTTTCATAAAACTGAAGCGGTGTACAGTGAACTTTCAAAAATCAAGGGATACTTGTACATCTTTCTTGCTCTATTCTTTGGTATTTAAAATTGGGACCCAGTGCTATCCAGACCAATTTATTCA
This sequence comes from Orycteropus afer afer, assembly GCF_000298275.1. NCBI lineage: Eukaryota > Metazoa > Chordata > Mammalia > Tubulidentata > Orycteropodidae > Orycteropus > Orycteropus afer. The sequence continues at coordinate 475,773 of NW_006922051.1, read as the reverse complement.
AGTTTACCTCTGGAATGAAGTCAACTAGAACATATGATACAGTTTATTTTCCTTTTAAAAAACTACCTAATTATTCTAACTCCTGTTATCTTCTGACGAGGAAGGCTGGAGATTACTAACGGTTTTTGGCTGTTGTTGTTGTTGTTGTTATGTGCTGTTGAGTTGGATCTGAGTCATAGTGACCCCTCCTTGGGTTTCCGGGGCAGTATCACTACGGAAGTAGATTGCCCCATCTTCCTTCTGGGGAGTGGCTGGTGGGTTTGAACCGCCAGCCTTCTGGTTAGCAGTCAAGTTCCTTAGCCACTACGCTACCAGAGCTCCCTGGTTTTTGGCTAACCCACCTTATCTCCCTTTCTTGCTCCCTTCAAGTACTTGGAGCTACCAGTAACTCAGTTGCAAGTCAACAATTAGGCAATTCAGAACATACTCCAATTTGTGCTAATGAGAAAAGAAAGCTAGAGAGGGAAAAACATTGTATTTATAGCTGTCGTCTTTTTGTTTAATTCTAAAGGTAATTTGCTTACAGTTCCCAATCTTGGTTGCACATTAGAATCAACTGGGAGATTTACAAGAGTGCAGGTGTCTTTATCAATTAAACCAGAACCTTCCTAAGTGGTGCCTGGATATTGACAGTTTAGTTTGGAAAGCTCCCCAAGTTATCCTAATGTGCAGCCAGAGCCAACCACGTCAGTCTGTTTCAAGATTCCTTTCTTTCTTTTGTGGACTAAACCAAAGGTGTAGCATATGAATATTTAAGATTTTTTTTTTCACAAGAAGAGGTTCCAGAATGACAGTCAGGGTAGGGATTCAATAGCTAGATAATTAAGTTTTAGATCAGGGGTCACAAACTCAAATACTAGCAGGAGCCAGAAAACGAGAATCTGATTTTCAACTGAAGGTTACATTAAAAAACACAAAACACACACCTGTGGACAGACATATATAAGGCAGACCAAATAAACCATGGCCTTAGGCCATTATCTGGATGTGGGTCATAAATCTTTACACTCTTATTCAGAGTTACCTTCAGGGTCATGAGCTAAGCTTCTGACCAAGCCTATGAGATCTCAAACCTTGTGCACTCCTACTTACTGTAAAATGGAGAAAAAAATGGAGGAAGAAATGGAATCCAAAACCATAAAACCCGTGGGGCTCATCTGAAGAAAGACTGCAGTGGTTATCTATAGATCTAACAGGTTTGTTTCTCTACTAGTTCATCATGTGGAAAGACAGATTTTCCCCAAATGGAGAGACAGTCAGACTTAAATAGGCAGAAGTAATGGGAGACACAAGGAGTCTCCAGGTGGCAGAAGCAGCTAAACACTCGACTACTGATTAACAAGTTGCTGTCCAGTTGGTTCTGACTCCTTACTACTGAAAGATTGGTGGTCAGAACCCACTTAGTGGTGCTTTGGAATAAGAGCTTGGCGACCTGCTTCTGGAAGGTCACAGCCTTGAAAACCCTACACATGAGATCGTAATGAGTCGAGATCAGCTCTATGGCAACTACAACATTTTGAAAGACAATTATCCACAGCAACAGAAAATGTAGCCCAAAGACAGAGGGACTGAGCAGAAAACATGACGCACCTACATTTAAAGACTGTGGCCCGAGAAAACGTCTAAAGGCTGTAATGGAGGAAAGAGATCCCAGATTCAAACACACTGAATAGAGACACTTTTATTAAGTCTTGGACAGGATAAAGACAAAACAAAGGCAACCATCCAGGATGAGAGAAACCATCAGAATGTACAGAATACAGAAAGCTGAATGGAGCCCACTTATTCATGGCCATGAGGCTAATTACGTATGACTGAAAAAAATAGGGAATCATCACAAAATCATGATTGGTGGCAGATTGACTCGTCACTGTTGCAGGTAGGACTACAGAAAAAGGGAAAAGACCATTATTGGGAATTGAAGATAGAAAAGGCTTGGTTACAGGATTAGTTCTGGGCCTTCATTATCTGGCTAGGTGGTGGTCTGGATAGGCTGGGACTCATGACCAAGCAGCCTGAGTCCTAGCCACAAGGTGGCTACCAAACAAGACCCCAACCTCAATGAAATTAGAAAAAGACACACTTGTTCCCTAGTTCCTTGTGTCAGCATAATCTACTTTCAACCACACTCTTCCTGAAGGCAAAGTGCCCTGCCCTACGTTCATCCTAGAACTTTGTGCGCAAAGCCACTATCCACACACACACCACTTAATGGTCAGTAAGAACCTGAACTTATGTCAAGCCTCAAAATGGAGTTAGGGCTCCCACTGCAGACCACAGCCTTCCACAAACCTAAGAGCTTTAGAATTTAAGCTCTATTATAAGGCCAAGGCTAATGTTTTCATACCATAGATATTTGCAGCTTTTCCCACAGACAGCTCTACAGAGTGGTCTAGGGCAATTTAGCCTTAGGAATTTTACAACAGCGAACTACTCTCAAGCAATCAAAGTTGGTAACAGCTAATTCAAGGAATGAAATAACTCACAAAAATTCTAAAAGGGTAGGTTTTTTTTTTTTTTTTAAGGGCGAGATCTACGCGTTTAGTCTTTTGGCATAGTGCCTAAGGCATCTGAATGCTAACCAGAAAGCTGGCGGTTCAAACCCACCAAGCCACTCCTCGGAAGGAAGGTTGGGCAATCTACTTCCCTAGTGATACTGCCTCAGAAACTAGAAAGAGTCGCTTTGAGTCGGATCCAACTCTGCAGCAGTTGAGTTTTTTTGAATGAGTAGCATTCTTCACAATGGGTACGATGTCAGGTTTTTGGTTTAAGAAATTATCTACAGCAATTGAATGAAGAAAACAACACAATGGTCTGAAGACGTGGAGTCTCATCCAGACTCTGTCACTGGCTATCCCTATAACCTTAAATCCCTATTCAAGTACTTAAATACGACATTTCCTATCTACTGACTGGTGAAAAAGCAGGTCTGGGACAGATCCTCCTCTAAATTTTATTTTATTGGCCTCCATGCTCAGACGCAAAAGAAACCTCCCACTCTGCCCAAAACGAAACTGCTATTAAATTTACTTTTTTTCTTGATGTCTCCGGCAGGTTCCTCTGTTCCTGGGGAAACCGCAGCGGAAGAAGGGGGCTCAGGGGTGACGGTTTCTGGGGAGACCTCCGAAAGTCCTTCGCCACCAGAAGCAGTCGAGGGAGGGAGCTGCAGCACCGACTCCGGCTCCTCTGCCATCTTGCTCGATGGGACGAGAAAGCGGAAGTGGCGGCTGTGCACGTGCAGGGGGCGGGCTTTACATGGGGTAGAGGTGCCCGGAATAGGGAGATCCAACAGCGAAAGTTTGACTTCCTAACTCATCTACTATAGAGAACCGGTAGCAGATCTCGGGCTATTAATAAAAGGCAATCATTGTTTCCCTGCAGCACAAGCCTCAGGCGTGGGACGGTGGGCAACACCCTCCACCGCCAACCGCAACGCAGTCCGCGCAAGCGTCCCTCAACTCGGAACTGGAGATGCTTCCGCTTCCCTCCACGCCTGCCTTGCCCCGCCCCATCCCGGCCCCGCCCAGAGGCTCGGGAGCGAGCGCGCGCGTGCGGGAGGGGGCGGGTGGGGAAGGATCGCCTGGAAGATCCTAAGGCGAGGCTCGCGTGCCCGCCCCCGCCCTGGCCCCCAGCGCCCACCCGGTCGGCCCGGCCCAGCCATGATCAAGGCGATCCTCATCTTCAACAACCACGGGAAGCCGCGGCTCTCCAAGTTCTACCAACCCTACGTGAGTATCCAGCTGCTGCCGATCTGTGCGAGAGGGAGTCATTCGTTGGTGGCGGGCAGCGCCCAGCGCCTTTTCCTCAGGGCGACCCCCTCAGGCGTGCTGCGGCCCTTCTCGCGCCCCAGCCGTCTTGCGCGCCTGGGCTGTCAGCCTCCCAGAGGGAGTGCAGGATGTCCACCTCCCCGCCGCTTTCCCATTCTCCGACGTGGCTCTACTTAGGCGGCTGCTCCGCCCGTCTGTGAGCTGGGTGGCTTTCTGGCTGCGCGGGCGAGGCCCTGGAGACTTCCCGGTACCTGGCCCTGGCCGGGGGCAACCGCAACACACCTGCGCCCCAACCCATCCCTGCGAGCCAGCCCTCAGCTTTTGCCTTCCTGCTGTCCGTGGCTTCGGTTAGTCTCTGAAGCTGCCACCGGGGAGCTCGTTCTTCTCGTAGCTCCACCTCCCTGACTCTGAAACAGCCTTTCCTGGTGGACTTCTTTCTGTTCTCCTGTGAACAGATGGGCTGCTGTTTTCACTGTGATCCTCTTAGTGCAGGAACTTTAGCTTCCGGCGTTTTGATAACTGCATGTTCTGTGCAGTGTCTCGTGTATGTTTCGACATGACTAGTGTGACTTTCAGGTGTCTGCTTATTAAAGAGAAAGATAAGCGAGAACCTCACATTTTTGTCAGACTTTTTCCCTAGTGGCTGTAAATTATTTATTCCCGAAATAATTGGTGACATTATTTGTGGTTGACAGATAAGAACTGTGGGTCTATAACTGAGTTATTATTTCAGCTGCTGCTTTGGCATCTTTCTATATGTGAATATAAAGTTACTCTACTTACGGAGAATGGTAATATTTGTAAAGCTCTTCTTTTAGAACTGTAAGTAGTGTTGAAAGTGCAGAAGGTTTTAAACTAGTGAAGGTCAGTAGTTTATTAACGATTGAGAGGATCACAGGTGCATGTATCTTTCTGAGGGCTAAATTCACCAATCGGCAAAATACAGACTAGGACTAGGGTAGAGATACAACTGTTGTGTTTTATTGAGACATTTTCCTATAACCAGAAATGAACTTTCAATTAAATATTGAAATTGTGCCAAGCTAACACTTTTATATAGATAAATCCCAGATGGAAATCATTCCTGCCATTAACAGTTAAATGTAAAAGTGTCAGTTTGCCTAATATGATAATGCTATGTGTAGTTTTTAGTTGAAGTGAGACATCTTGAATTTATTTTTAGTTTCCTTAAGTAGTTTTGTTAGAGATAAAAGAATATTTTCTACTACTCCTATTTGATTTTGGTTTGGAATAATTTAAGCACTGATGCTCTATGTGGAATCCCTGGCTGTCTGAAATGGCTGAGTTCTTGACTCTTAGCAGAGAAATTGGTGATTTGAACCCACACAGGGATGTGGTGGAAGAAAGGCCTGGTAATTTGCTTCTGAGAGGACACAGCCTTGAAAATCTTATGTAGCAGTTCTAGTCTGCACACATAGGTCTCCCAAGAGTCAGAATCGACTTGATGGAAACTACCACCAGCAAAAACAAGTGTTCTATGTAAAGATTCTACATCATTTTTTAATCTAGGATAAAATTCTTACTGTGAAATTATTTTAAATTCTTTTCTGAGTGAAAAGAATAATATAAATTTGACATTGTTACCCTCTAGTAGCATAGTGCCTAAGGCAGTTGACTGCTAACCAGAAGGCTGGCGGTTCAAACCCACCAGCCACTCCTCTGAAGAACGATGGGGCAATCTATTTCCATAGGTGATACTGCCTCGGAGACCCAAGGAGGGGGTCGCTCTGAGTCGGGTCCAACTCTACGGCGCATAACAACAACAACAATTATCCTTTTGCCAAAAGTGTAGTACTGGCTTTTATTAAAAGAATTTTTCTTTTAACCATTGTCAGTGCCATCCATTGTTACTGAAGAAAAGGGATGTTCCAGTAGTTAATTTACAAGGTAATTGAATTAAAACATTTTCATTTTCACAAGTAATAATTTAGAAGTATTCAAAATACTAGGCTTCCTGGCTAATCCATAAAATCAGTGTAATGACTTAACGTAGTAAAGAATTTAACCATTCTACAGAGAAATGTATTTAATTTGGAAATCTGGGAATACAGTTTGCCTTCTATATTCCCAGATTTAATCAACCAGGGATGGAAAATATTGGTGAAGGGGGAAGCAATTAAGTGGTTGAAGCAGTCCTTCAAAAGCTAAGAGGGAAAGTAAAGTGTTATTTAGGTAGCAATTGCATTGTATTTGTTATAAATGATAAGTAATCTAGATAGAATTTAAAGTATACAGGAGGATGTGTGTAGGTTATATGCTAATACTATGCCATTTTATAAAAGGGATTTGAGCATTTGCAGATTTTGGTGTGGGTGGGCCCTGTACAATCTATTGCAGATAACTTGGGAGGACTGTACCATCTTTCTCTTGTCCAGCAGTAGAAACAGAAATAACCTTGGCTTTTATTTAGCAGATAGCTCTGAAGATTAGTAAGGAAGTTGGTGGTGCAGAGGTTAATCACTCTGCTGCTAACTGAAAGGTGGGCAGTTTGAACCCACCAGCTGCTCCTTGGTAGAAAGATTTGGCAGTCTGCATCCATGAAGGTTTGTTGTTGTTGTTGTTATGTGCTGTGGAGTTGCATCCAAGTCATGGTGACCTCTCCTTGGGTTTTCGAGGTGGTATCACTATGGAAGTAGATTGCCCAACCTTCCTTCTGAGGAGTGGCTGGTGGGTTGGAAGCGCCAGCCTTCTGCAAAGCAGTCAAGTGCCTTAGGCACAATGCTATCAGAGCTCCTTCCATGAAGGTTACAGCCTTGAAAATCCTATGGGGCAGTTCTACTCTGTCCTATAGATCTCTGTGAGTTAGAATTGACTCAAAGGCAGTGGGTTGGGTTTTGAGGATCTGAAGGTTAATGGGAGTAGGCAGTTCCTGGCATCAGTAGCAGCTCTGGTGATGTTTTTGGCCATTGTATGAGTGATACGTTATGTGGGTTGCTGGAAGATGTAAAAAGAAGCATCTAGAAAGTGTAAAAAGAAGAATTTAGTGGGAGCTCTAGTGGCGTAGTGCTTAAGGCATTTGACTGCTAACCAGAAGGCTGGTGGTTCAAACCCACCAGCCACTTCCAGAAGACTGGGCAATGTACTTCTATGAGATGTGGCCTCAGAAACCCAAAAAGGGGTCACTATGAGTTGGAATCGACTCAATGGCAGTGAGTTTTTTTGTTTTAGTGGTCACTGGCAGTATAGAAGTGGGGATGTCATGTGCTGTTTTTATGTATTAGTTTTTCATATATTGGATTTAATTTTTTGTCAACTGTGTGTTTATTTTTGCCTTTCAGAAATAATTTAAGATAATTTGTTTATATGTTTTCTTCCTTTGCAAGACCCTTGGGAGCTCTGGTAGCGTAGTGCATAAGGCATTTGACTGCTAACCAGAAAGCTGGCGGTTCAAACCCACCAGCCACTTCTCGGAAGGAAGGTTGGGCAGTCTACTTCCGTAGTGATATCACCTCAGAAATCCGAGGAGGGGTTACTGTGAGTCAGATCCGACTTGACAGGAGTGCGGTTGGTTTTTTTTTGCTAGAGCCTAAGCTATTCCCTGGAGAAGGATGTCATGCTTGGTAGGGTGGAGGGTTGACGAAAGAGGGGGAGGCCTTCAACGAGATGGATTAACATGGTGGCTGAGATGATGGGCTCAAGTATAGCAGGGACTGTGGGGCTGGCGCAGGATCAGGCAGTGTTTCGTTCTGCTGTGCGTGGGGTCGCTATGAGTCGGAGACGACTCGACGGCACTTAACAACAACAGCAAGCTATTTCAAGAGAGAAATCCTTTTTGTTCATTTATTCTATCAGTTTATCAACAAATATTTATTACATACTTACCTTGTGCAGGTACTGTTTTAGAATCTGGAGATGAGCAGATAACTTCTGCTCTTTGGGCAAGGGAACTGACCAAGCTAATAAGCAGAATATAGAGCAAAATATATTTGAGCATGTTACTGGGAAGGATCAGTCTCTGGAGAAGGAAATCATGCTTGGAAAAGTAGAGGGTCAGTGAAAAAGAGAAAGATCCTGATGACATGGATTGACACAGTAGCTGCAATAATGGGTTCAAGCATAGCAATGATTATGAGGATGATGCAGGCCTAGGCAGTGTTTTGTGTGTTGTTTGCAGAGTTACTGAATTGGAACCAATTTGAAGGCACTTAAAAACAACATAGCGCATCAGATGGTAATGAACACTGAAAAAGCAAGGAAGGATGATAGAAGGTATGAGGATGACAATTTAAGTAGTCAGCTAAGTCCTCACTGAGAAGGTGATATTTGAGCAAAGATTTAAAGAAGGTAAGGGAGCTAGCCTTGCGTGTATCTGGGGGAAGAGTGTTCCAAGTATGAAGAAGAAAGTGCCTGTTTGAAGAACACTATTAAGATTGGCATGGCAAGAGCAGAATGTATAGGGAATAGAGTAGTTGGAAATGAGATCTGTTTGTATAGGGCAATTCTGTTTTCCTTCTCTGGAATGTCTTTTCCTTTCATTACCAAGTCCAAATTTGGTCCCTTGTTCTACCTCAAACATCATTTAAACATTCGCTGATGCCTTTTAGCTTGCTGAAAGTCACCTCTTGGTTCTTAGGTTTTTATTTTTGTCTTTATTATGACACAGTTTTCTATTTCACAGCCTGTAGTTAGGCATCCTATAGATTGTTTGAGGGAAGATACCAAGTTTTAGATACATATGTGTCACCTGCAGCTGTCAAACTTGGAGAATTAAATAAATTTTTGTTAAATGAATGAATGAAGTCCCTTGTCTTGGGGGTGGAGTTTGGATTAGAATTGACCTCCTGAGGTTGCTCCAACTATTAAAATTGAGACCTTTATTACCTAGGGGTTTTATGAATCTGTGCTTTTTAGCACAGAATTAACGGTGAAATAGCTGTTACTTCAACTCTTTCTATGTTACGTGGACAGTAGTCTCTGAGAAGTATATCCGGTAAGATTGAGTTTTGAGTTTAATTTTTTGAGTATTACCTATGGTGTGACTCGACTAACAGTTCCACTTCCTGATAGGATGTGTCTGTTTTAAGTCCAGCAATAATGGTTTAACATGGAGTAGTTTGAAAAATTGTTTAACCATTTGCCAACAAGTTTCCCATACTGCCTTGGGTTTTCATCCCTCAGTTATCCTTTTTTATAACAATGTATATATTCATCTTTACCCTTTAATAATGCAGATTTCTGTCTCCTGCTTTAATGTATTTTTATATTTGATTGTGTCACCAAGCTGCTATTATGTGTGAGACATATTGTGGTGTAGTAAATTACTTAGTGTGGCTTTTCTACCCATAAGTCTTTGTCAACTCCCAGGTGGGATTTTCTATGGGCAACTGAGGAGCTCCTGATTGCTGAAGTTGTCCACCTGGAGTATTTCTGTTGGGAGTGGCACAAAACAATGTTCTGGGAGGTGCCCACTCTCTCTCA
>NW_006922051.1:465551-466182 GCF_000298275.1 Orycteropus afer afer | reverse complement strand
GCAGTAATAGGCCTTGGGTTACTGCTGGTAATCCTGTCTTCCTCTGGTGAGATTAGAGGAGGTCAGAACATGTGGCCTCCTTGCCTTTTTTGCACATATGAAGAGATTTCATTTGCTAAACTGAAAGTTGGTGCTGCCAGTCAGACTTTAAGAATTCAAGTGTGGACTCAGAATGCCTCTCCTTTTATTTTCTTGAGCTATGACAGGAGAAGTTCAAATCTTTTTCGTGGTTTAATTGTCTCTTTGAATTGATGCCTGTCCAAAATAAGTAAATAGATAGATGGTTGGATGTTTATCCATGGTAACTTGGCAGTAATAAACTTCAGTGTTCAATTGCCTAGCAATATCTATATCTTACTTTAAATGACTAATGAAACATATTTCTTGTGTTATATAATAATGTTGTTATATGACATAAACAAAATATATTTTTACATAGCCGTCAAATAAGGAAAAAGAAAGCCTTGGATTATGATTCTTGCTTTAATAATGAACTATGGCATATTCTTAGGTGAACTTACTTCAATAAGGTAAAAATATTTTTCCTATATACAAATTATCTTAATTGCATCCACAGATATAAAATCTCTCTCTCTGTTTATATATATATATATATATATATATATATATA
>NW_006922051.1:450243-465451 GCF_000298275.1 Orycteropus afer afer | reverse complement strand
AAATGCAAGCCCTAGAAAGAACTTTAAGATTGCTTTTCCCTGTTTTAGAATTTGTTGGCATAAAAAATATGTTTAAGAAATAACATAAAAAATATTGAATATAATTTTTTTTTCCTTTTCCTTGTGAAAGATATGTTCATGTTTCTGATAACTTTTTTTTAGTGGCAATTATGGTAATGTGGCATTATATCCTTGTGCTGTGGTGATGTGTAATAGTTAAACTTAAGTCTGTGGTTAAAATATAATGATCAACAGTCTAAGATATTAAGGTGTGAACAGATGATTTGAGCTTTTTTGTTAAGATAATTCTAAATGATTTGGCTTCCTTCCACATTGGTTAGGATGCTCTTGGCTCCATAAGTTGGGTTTTATATAGCCTGACTTAAACCTGCTCAAACAATTAAAGAACTATATTAAGGTACATAATTGGAAGTACAGAATTTTAGACAGATGCCAAGATGTTTTGATTCAACAAGTCAATGACTTCATCATATGTATCCAGTTTCTTGTTCTCTGCCCTACCCTTCACAAAGTTGATATCATCAACTAATTTCTTTCTTGTAATCAATAGTAATCAGTTCATTACAAAAGGATTAAATGACCCATTCCTGCAATCCTGGGATATGTATTTCCCTTTAGTATGATTGGACCTACCCAAGACCATTAACAGTTTACACTAATCAGAATGCACCTGTGGAGGTAAGGATGCCTGTGGAAACAGGAATAAAATTGGTATTCTATAGGAGGGTAGAAGGGAAGAGTGGATGTTGGGTAGGCAAATGAGGGTTCACTATTCTTTTCTTAGCTCACATTGTTTCTTTTAAATTAAAAAAAACCAAACTCACTGCCCTAGGGTCTATTCCGACTCATAGTGACCCCTCCTTGGGTTTCCGAGGCGGTATCTCTACGGAAGTAGATTGCCTCGTCTTCCGAGAAGTGGCTGGTGGGTTTGAACCACCAGCTTTCTGGTTAGTAGTCAAATGCCTTAGGCACTATACCACCAGGTGTTGTTTTTTCTTTTCTGTAAATTCAGATTGCTCCTGAGATTGTTAACGTTAGATGAAATGGTTCTTGGTAATAGGGATTCCTGAACACATACCACAAAAGATCTTGGTTCAAGGTATTCCTTATACCTAAGGATCATGGAAAATTTCAAATTCTAGTATGGTTACAGTGTTTATATGTAGTATGCTTGAAATCTTGCTTTTTGAAAATTAAGATTAAATGGATTTAGTTGAAATTTCAGTTGTATATGAAGAAATGAAGTATTCAAAATTGCAGTGATCTTTGGTTTTGGGGGAAAGTCACGAGTAAGACAATGTTACAGGTTATTCCTTGATCTATCTAAACCAAGGAAAGCCTTGTATGGTGTCTTTTAGGGTGGCTATATTATGTTTCTGGGAGTTCTGGTGGCATAGTGCCTAAGGCATTTGACCAGAAACCTGGTCAAACCCATTAGCCACTCCACGGAAGGAAGATTTGTAGAGGTACTGCCTTGTAAATCCAAGGAGGGGTCCCTGTGATTTGAATCAACTCAATGGCGGTGAGTTTGGTTTGGTGTTTTGGTTTAGCAAAATCATGACTAAAATTTAATAAATCTCTTTTTTGTGATTCTGTGGAAATATTTAAATATTAAGATCACTAAGGTCATTCTTGATTTAACTATATACAGATAACCATTAAATTTAATGTATTTCCTCTAGACTTTATTTTACACATGAAATGTATATACCTTTTAGACATTGATGACACAATATCAATTCATTGATGCTTGAACCAAACCAAACTCACTGCCATCGAGTCAGTCGCAGTATCACCACGGAAGTGGACTGCCCAATCTTCTTTTTTTAACCGCCAGCCTTCTGGTTAGCATACAAGTGCCTTAGGTACTATACCATCAGAATAAATTGAACATTTGTGGCTTTAAGATAACTAAATATTTTAATGTCTGTCCACTCTATTATTACATTAATATGTTAGAATATTAATAATTCACATATATATTTTCTCTGTGTATTTCTTTGGTTTTTATAAAATTGAACTCATTGTTTGTTACCTGGGTATGTCAAGGCAGCCCCTTTTCTGATCCTGAAGGCACATTTTTTGCCGGTTCTTTTTGGAACATCAGAGTTTATTCTTATATTTAGCACTTATATTTGTGGGTTATGGATCTCTTCACTGTTACTGATAATCCAAGGTGATTCTGAGTTATAGACCACCTAGGGGGGCCAGTCCCTCTGCAACCTCTTATTACATAGAATTCTCAAATTTGTATAAATTACACGTCTTTCCTTGCCCACTCTGCCCTGTCTGGCTTCCCTTATCAAAGCCTTTGTACTGCAGTGTAGATATGCGACATTATTTATTGAAGATTAGGAAACTCTAGAAAGGTATTGCAGTGTAAGAGGAATAAAGGTTAAAATTCTAGCTCATGAATGCTTTCTTAAAATCTCAGGAGTGCCTAAGGCACTTGACTGCTAGCCAGAAGGCTGGCAGTTCAAACCAACCAGCCACTCCTCAGAAGGAAGGTTGGGCAATCTACTTCCAAAGTGATACTGCCTCGGAAACCCAAGGAGGAGTCACTATGAGTCGGGGCTGCCTCGACAGCACATAGTAACAACAACAACAGGAAGAGTAGCTTTTCTGGATACTGTCTGACCTGTGTCTCCATTGCACTCTCCTTTGTCTCTTTTCTTGCTTACATTTCTTCAACAGATACCTTTTTTTTAAAAAATTGTTTGTGTGGTGCTGTTCTGAGCACTGGTAATACAGTAATGAATAAGACAGATGTCATCCTTGTATTCTGAGTTTAAGTTCCAGTAATGGGAGATAGACAATAAACAAAATATTTAAGGTTGTATTAAGTCTGTGAAGAAAAATAAAAGTGTTAATGGGATAAAGAGTAATAGGGGAGAGACTGTATTAGGATCACCAGGGAAGCTTCTGTGGATTTTAACTTTGCGAAGAGAAGTGGATGAGGTATGGGAGGGTAGTCTAGGAGGACAGCAGAGGCAAGGCTGTTTCAGGCAAGAAGAGGTATGGAGTCCCTCAAATGAGACTAAACTTGATCTGTTGAGGAATAACAAGAAGGCAGGCTGAGTGATCACAGGGAAGAGATGAGGTCAGAGAGAAAGACAAGGCTAGATCATGCCTAAATGCCACACCATGCAGCCCCTTCTTTAAATCTTTCAGTCTGGTGACATCGTCCTCAACATACTCTCCACAGGAAGAGGTGTTTCTTCTTGAGTTCAACTTGCGTTTGCAAAGTTGAGCAATGCCTCTGGCCTCTGCAGTGGAGTCAGTGATGTTCTCCTCTGCTCATTTTTTTTTTCTCTACCTAGTTATCATTATGTTCCAGAGAGGTGGGAGTGCTAGTCCAATGAAGGAAGATAAAAGTGAGTGTCCCAATTCTGTGCAGTTTCTATACCAGTAAAACCTGTATCAAGCTGGCTCTATTTTCTAAGTCACCTATGAAGTTAGTTACACACCTCCAAGAAGATAAATGTTTATTTTTCTCAGACATCACAGTCTTAATAATATGTGAGCAGAGTTCATGTGAAGCCCTCTTGACCACCTCACCTCCATTATTGTATTGAAAAGCATTTACATCTTTCCTGTTTTGTTTGAAGCTTGGTGTAATTACAAGAATCACAAGATGTCAGTCATTGTTCTTCTTGTTACTAGGGAGAAAAGGGCTCTTTTCAGTGGCCAGACCCATTGAATTATTTTGATTTCTGTGTATTACCTAATTAAATGAAGGAGTTTGCCAGGTTATGTGTACCACATAGATATCCTGCTATTTTCTGTCATTAATATGTCCTGGAAACATTTTAATGACTACTTAATAATTCACTGTATATCTCCAAATTAAACTTGCTGCTGGCAAGTTGACTCTAACTCATAGTAACTCTGTAGAACAGAGTAGAACTGCCACATAGGGTTTCCAAGACAGAAATTTCTGTGGAAACAGACTGCCACATCTTCAGCAGAGCAGCTGATGCTTTCGAATCATGGACCTTGTGGTTAACAACTGAGCACAAAAAACCACTGTGCCCCCAGAGTTCCTCTTTCATCATATAAAAAACCTAACCTATTGTCATCAAGTTGATTCCAACTCATTGGACCCCCGTAGTTTCCAAGTCTGTAAATCTTTATATAAGCAGATTGCCTCATCTCTGTCATGTGGAGTGGCTGGTTGGTTTAAACTGCTGATCTTTTGATTAGCAGCCCAATGCCTTTACCACTGGACTACCAGAGCTCTTTATTCGTTGTATAGAATACCATAATTTATTTAGCCAACCAGCCACTCCTTGGAAGGAAGATGGGGCAATCTACTTCCGTAGCGATACTGCTTCAGAAACCCAAGGAGGGGTCGCTATGAGTCGGGTCCGACTCAAGGGCACATAACAACAACAACTGCTGTGGACTCTTACTTTGAATAAAGTTTTTTTTTTTTTTTTTTTGCATGAAGAGTAAATAAGAAAATACTTGTAAAAACCTGATATATAAGGATTCAGTAATTATTACCTAAAATAATAACAGTTACTTTTTTTAAAAAAAATTTTATGGTGATTTGGGTGAAAGTTTACAGAGACATTAATTTTCCATACAGCAGCTCACATACACTTTGTCTTATGATATTGACTGCAATTTCCCACAGTGCCATAGCTCTCTTCCCACTTCCTCCCCATAGTTACCTCTTCCCTGTGTTCTTCCCTCCCATGCAGTCCTGCCTGCCAAGTTGTCTCCCTGTGCATACACAGCCCTTCTATTTTCCCATGATTTAGCTCTCCAAGGTATATATCTACCTAATGTAAATGATCAGCTCATATGCCTTTCTTTTGTTTGGCTGGAAGCCACAGGTGTGGGTTCAATTCCAGACCTGCAGGACAGCTAGGGGCCATAGTCTCAGTGGTTCCACCAGGCTCTATTGGACCAGCAAACCTGGTCTTTTTTTTTTTTTTTTAAAATGATTTTGAATTTTGTTCCACATTGTTCTCCCACTCTATCCAGGCTCTCCTACAGCGATCCCCCTCCGAGTAGTTGACAGTGGTAGCTGGGCACCATCTAGTTCTTCTGTTCTCATAGTCATATAGGCTGAGGATCACACAGTGTATGAGTCCCTTGGACCAATTGTTTCCATGCATCTTTGGCTTTCTTCATTCTTCTTTGCTCTGGACAAGGAGAGATCCATCATTGCTTCTAGATGGCCACTTGCAAGCTTTTAAGATCCCAGTCACTACTCGCCAAAGTGGGGATGTGGAACAATGTTTTGTGTAGTATGTTATGCCAGTTGCACTTGATGTCTCTGTGACCATGGTCCCGAGCCCACAGGTCCAACTACTCGTTCCCTCTGGGTAGCTGGCTATGGCCAAGAAGTGACTACAGCCTTGTCGCTTTTCAGCTCTACTATATACCTGGACATTCTTACAGAACATACAAATACACTTGTAGAAACATTGTCTGCCAACCCTGTACATGGTCATGGGCACACTCCCCCCTGCATAGACATACCTGATCGTTCAGCCTGTCCACCCATCTATCCACCTGTAGATAAATGTTTGCCATCACTGACAGTGCAGTACTGTATGTGCAGAAGGGTTCATCTTTGTTGTCTGTACCTCACATGCACCTCTTTCTGTCTTCCTTTTCCTCAGTGCCACTGTGTTGATCACTCACATTTGGTACATTGCCCTTCCCTTCACCCAAATCAGTACTTGTCTCTACCTGTCTTGCAGTATTCCCTCCCCTGGTAACCAACAAAGAAAATTCCCTTCTTATATGAACCTTTCCTTGATTTTTTACAGTAAGGGACTAATACAATATTTGTCCTTCTGTGACTGACTTATTTCACTCAGCATAGCATCCTCCAGGTTCATCCACATTATGTGGTGTTTTGCAGATTCTGTGTTATTCTTTAGCGTTGCATAGTATTCCATTGTGTGTATGTACCATAATTTGGTTATCCATTCTTCTGTTGATGGGCACCTAGGTTGTTTCCATCTTTTGGCTATTGTAAATAGTGCTGCAATGAACATGACTGTGCATGTGTCTGTTCTTGTCCTGGCTCTCACTTCTCTAGGATATACACCTAGTAATGGAATTGCTGGGTCTAATGGTATTTCTAATTCCAACTTTTTAAGGAATCGCCATATTGCTTTCCACAGTGGTTGTATCATAAAATAATAACAATTACTTTAATTACTACTTCTTACTGCTGTTAGAACATTATGTAGGTAAGAGACTGTAAAACACTCCAGAGAATTTTCTCAGATACTCTTTGTATTTCCTTAAAATGAATTGCCTCTTTTCCTGTTTTTTAGTGGGCCTTGTTTTGGAATGACTTCCTTCTTATTACCAAATACAAAACCCTCCAAAACTTTTCCATAGAAGAAGTCTAGAAGGAGACTTTTGGGAGAAAACGTAACTATAAACTTTGTTCTTGATTGCTAACCAGAAGGCTGGCAGTTCAAACCCACCAGCCACTCCTCAGAAGAAAGATGGGACAATCTACTTCTGTGGTAATACTGCCTTGGTAATCCAAGGGTAAATCAAGGGGAGTCACTGTGAGTCGGGTCTGACTCGACGGCACATAACAACAACAGTCTTCCTTCCGTGGAGTGGCTGGTGGGTTTGAACCACCGACTTTCTGGTTAGCAGTCAAATGCCTTAGGCACTACACAACCAGAGCTCCTTACCTAATGTAGAAGACCTCTTTAAAGTGTTAAAAAGCAAAGATGTTGCTTTGAAGACTAAGGTGCACCTGACCCAAGCCATGGTTTAGTAGCCTCATGCCTGTGAGAGCTGGGCAGTGAGTAAGGAAGACCAAAGAAGAATTGATGTATTTGAATTGTGGTGTTGGCGAAGAATATTGAAAATACCACGGACTGGCAGAAGAGCAAATAAATCTGTCTTGAAAGAAGTACAGTTGGAGTGCTTCTTAGAAGCAAGAATAGCCAGACTTTCTCTCTTGTAATTGGTTGTGTTGTCAGAAGGGTCTCGTCTCTGTGGAAGGATATCATGTTTGGTAAAGTAGAAGGTCAGTGAAAAAGGAGAAGACCCTCGACGAGATGGATTGAGACGGTGACTGCAGTGACGGGCTCAAGTGCAGCAACAACTGTGAGATGGCACAGGACTGGGCAGTGTTTCGTTCTGTTGTAGGGTCTGCTGTGAGTTGGAACTCACTTGATGATGCCTGACAACAATAGCAGCAATGAATAATGCTGCTACTATGAACATTTATGTACAAATCATTACGTGGACAAATGTCTTCATGGTGGTGTAGTGCCTAAGGCATTTGACTGCTAACCAGAAGGCTGGTGGTTCAAACCTGCCAGCCACTCCTTGGAAGGAAGACTGGGCAATCTACTTCTGTAGAGATACTGCCTCAGAAACCCAAGCAGGGGTCGCTGTAAGTCAAATCAACTCAACGGCATTGAGTTTGGTTTTTTTGTATATATCTAGGAGTGGAATTATTGGGTTGTATGGTAATTCTGTATTTAGCTTTTTGAGAAACCACGTGTGTTTTCCATAGTGGCTGTACCATTTTATATTCCCACCAGCAGTGGACAAGGGTTTCATTTCCGTTTCTCTACATCCTCACCTCTCCTTAGTTTGCATTTTTTTTTTTTTTTAAATAATAACCATCCTACTGGGTTTGAAGTGGTCTCTTATTGTGGTTTTGATTTATGTTTCCCTGTGAGTAATGATGTTGAGCATCTTTTTGTGTATTTATTGGCCATTTGTATGTTTTCTTTGGAGAAATGTCTTATCTTTCTTATTTTTTAATTGTATTGTCTTTTTGTTGTGTAGTTGTAGGCATTCTTTATGTATTATAGATACAAATCTCTTAGCGGATACATGTTTTGCAAATGTTTTTGTCCTTTTTTTGGTAAATGGGTGTGTTATCATTTCACTTTCTTGATTATATCATTTGCAACACATAACGTTTTAATTTTGTTGCTGTACAGTTTATTTTTTCTTTGTCTGCTTGTGCTTTTGTTGTCATATCTAAGAACTCTTCACCTCATTCAGAGTCGCAAAGATTTGTGCCTAGATTTCTTTCCAAGAGTTTTATAGTTTTAGCTCTTACATCTAATATTAACTAAACATGACCCTTAACATTAACTGACTGTGGAGCTCTGGTAGCGTAGTGCCTAAGGCACTTGACTGCTAACCAGAAGGCTGGCGGTTCAAACCCACCAGCCACTCCTCAGAAGGAAAGTTGGGCAGTCTACTTCCAAAGTGATACCGCCTCGGAAACCCGCTGTGAATCGGGTCCGACTCGACCGCACATAACAACAACAATGGCCCTGGTTTAGTAATTTTTGTATGGTGTGAAGTAAGGATCCAACTTTATTCTTTTGTATATGGGTATTCAGTTTTCTCAGCATCATTTGTAAAGACTATTTTTTTCCTCATTGGATTGTCTTGATACTTTGCCCTAAACTCCCCACCCCCAAATTTTACTTTGTTCTTTGAGTTCTCGGACCTTTCCGCTGTCGCTATCATTCAATCTCTTTAAATATTTCAAACCTTAGTCTGTCTACTGCTTAACTGTTGCTTATTTAAATAAATAATAGAATCCTTGCCACTGAAACTGAGAAATATATTGGTATGGTAAATTATTGTTGTCAGGTGCTGTCGAGTCACTTCCAACTCATAGTGACCCTACATAGAACAGGACAAAATGCTGCTCAGGCCTGTACCATCCTTGAAATCATTGCTACATTGCTCATTGTTGCAGCTACTGTGTGAATCCATCTTGTTGAGGTCTTCCCCTCTTTGCTATCCCACTACTTTGCCGAGGATGACGTCCTTCCCCATGGACTGGTTCCTCCTGATAACGTGTCCAGAGTAAGTGAGATGAAGTCTTGCCATCCTTGCTTCTAAGAAGTGTTCTGTTCCTTGCTTCTAAGAAGTGCAGGTACTTTTTCTAAGACAATTTTTTTTTTGTTCTTCTGGCAATCTGTAGTATATTTAATATTCTTTGCCAGAACTATAATTCAAATGTATCAGTTCTTTGGTCTTTATTTCTTGTCCAGCTTTAGCATGCATATGAGGCTATTCAAAATGCCATGGTTTGGGTCAGGCACACTTTCATCTTCAAAGTGAAATCTTTGCTTTTTAAAACTTTAAAGAGGTTTTTTGCAGCAGATTTGCCCATTGCCATATGATATCTGATTTCTTGGCTGCTCATTCCATGGGTGTTGATTGTGGATCCAAGTAAAATGAAATCCTTGACAACTTCAATCTTTCCTGTTTTTCATGATGTTTCTATTTGGTCCAGTTGTGAGGATTTTTTTTAATTTTTTTTAAATGTTCAAGTGTACTCGGTACTGAAGGCTGTAGTCTTTGATCTTTGTCAGCAAGTATTTCATGTCCTCTTCACTTTCAACAAGGAAGGTTGTGTGCACATTGTTAATATCATACTCCATTCCTGATGTTATGTTCTTCATATAATCCAGTTTCTTACATTATTTGCTGAGCATACAGATTGAATAAGATGATGAAAGGATACAACCTTGATGTACACTTTTCTGATCTTAAATCATGTAGTATCCCTTTGTTCTGTTCAAATGAGTGCCTCTTAGGCTATGTACAGTTTCTGCATGGGCATAATTAAGTTTTCTGGAATTTCCATTCTTTTTTTTTGTTATTATTCACAGTCAAATTGCTTTGCACTGTAAATGAAACACAGGTAAACATCTTTCTGATCCATCTGGGATCAGCAATGATATCCCAGTTCTACATCCTTTTCTGAATCCAGCTTGAATTTTTGGCAGTTCCTTGTTGATGTACTGCTGCAACTCTTTTTGAATTATCTTCAGCAAAATTTTTACTTGCTTGTGATATTAATGGTATTGTTCAGTAATATCTGCGTTCTGTTGTGTTTGTGATATTAATGGTATTGTTCAGTAATATCTGCGTTCTGTTGGATCACCTTTCTTTGGAATGGGCATGTATGTGGATCTCTTCCAGTTGGTTGACCAAGTAGCTGTCTTCCAAATTTCATGGCTTAGACAAATGAGTACTTCCAGTAGTTGCATCACTTTTTGAATCCTCTCAATTGTTATTTCATGAATTCCTGGAGCCTTGTTTTTTTTTTGTCAATGCCTTCAATGTAGCTTAGACTTCTTCCTTCAGTACTGTTGGTTCTTGATCATATCTACTTCCTGAAATGGATGAACATTGAGCAGTTCTTTTTTTTTTTTTTATCAAATATTATTTATTTCAGTACCCCAATTCCTATTATAGCATATAGTAGGCAGTTTATTGTAATTAATAATTAAAATGATAATAACAATTCGGACCAAAAGGTAAACTCTTTTTTTCTTTTGATTTGGGTGAAGATTTACAGAGCAAATTCACTTTCCATACAGCAGTTCACATATACTTTGTCTCATGTCACTGACCATAGTTTACCACAGTGCAACAGCTCCCCTCCCACTTCCTCCCCATAGTTACCTCTTCCAGTGTCCATCCCTCCATACACTCCTGCCCACTGAGCTGTCTCCCTGTGCATAAACAGCCCTTCTTTCTCCCATGATTGTTCTCTCCAAAGAATGTATCTACTTGAGGTAAATGTTCAACTCATATGCTTGTATTTTGTTTGGCTGGAAACCACAGGTGTGGGTTCAATTCTAGACCTGAAGGGCAGCTAGGGGCCATAGTCTCAATGGTTCCACCAGGCTCTATCGGACCAGCAAACCTGGTCCCCACCATTTTTTTTTTTCTCCAAATGATTTTGAGTTTTGTTCCACATTGTTCTCCCTCTCTATCAAGAATCTCCTACATAGATCCCCTTCCAAGTGGATGACAGTGGTAGCGGGGCACCATCTAGTTCTTCTGGTTTCATAGTTGTATAGGCTGCAGGTCAGATGGTGTACCAGTCGCTAGGACTAATTGTTTCCATGAATTTTGGTTTTCTTCATTCTTTTTTGTTCTGGATGAGGAGAGACCCATCGTTGCATCTAGATGGCAGCTTGCTAGCTTTTAAGATCCCAGTGGCTACTCACCAAAGTAGGAGGTGGACCAATGTTTTGTTATAGCATGTTATGCCAGTTGGGCTTGATGTCCCCTGCGACTATGGTCCCAAGCCTGCAGGTTCAACTACTTGGTCCCTCTGGGTATGAGCAGTTCTTTTTGATACAGTGACTCTGTGTGTTCCTTCTATCTTCCCTTGATGCTTCCTGCATCAATCAATATTTTGCCCATAGTATACTTCAGTATTTCCACTTCAGGCTTGAATTTTTGCTTCAATTCTTTCAGCTGCCGAAATGCCAAATATGTTCTTTCCTTTTGATTTTGTAACTATAGATCTTTGAATATTTCATCACTTTGTCTTCGTGAGCTACCTGTTGATATCTTCTGTTTAGCTTTTTTTTTTTCTGTTCGTTTTCGCTACTGTATGTTCAAGAGTAAGTTTCAGAATCTCTTGTGACGTCCATTTTGATTTTTCCTTCTTGTGTTTTTAATGACCTTTTTGCTTTCTTCATTTATGATAACACTTGATATTTATAACTCATCTGATCTTCAGTCATTGTTGTTCAGTATGTCAGATTTGTTCTGGAGATAGTCTCTAAATTCAGGTAGGTTATACTCAAGGTCGTACTTTGGCTTGCATGGATGTGTTTTAATTTTCTTCATATGAACTTGCATATGAGCGGTTGATGGTTTGTTCTGCATTTGACCCGTCTTTGTTCTGACTGGATGATACAGAACTTCTCCATTGTCTTGTTCCACAGATGTAGTCAGTTTGTTTTCTGGGTATCCCATCTGGTGAGATCGATTTATCTAGTTGTCCTTTATGGTGTTGAAAAAGCTATTTCCAATGAGTAGGCTGTTGGTTTTGCAGAATTCTTATCATGTGATCTCTGGCATTGTTTCTGTAATCAAGGCCAATATATTCTAACTATTGATCCTTCTTTGTTCCAACTTTTGCATTCCAAGCACCAGTGATTATCAGTGTATCTTGAGTGCATGTTTGATCAATTTCAGATGTAGAAGTTAGTAAAAAATCTTTAATTTCTTCATGTTTGGTAATAGTATAATAACAGTGTAATGTTATTATACCATTATATAAACCAAACTCACTGCTATGGAGTTGGATCTGACTCATAGTGACCTCTCCTTGGGTTTCTAAGGCAGTATCACTACAGAAGTAGATTGCCCATCCTTCCTTCCGAGGAGTGGCTGGTGGGTTTGAACCTCCAGCCTTCTGGTTAGCAGTCAAATGCCTTAAGCACAATATAATTAATATATAATAGTATAATGGTATAATAATGGGAGATGAAGGGTGTTAATAGTAGTTTCTATTAATGGGTAAGGAGCCCTGGTGGTACAGTGATTAAACTGCTGGACTGTTAACCAAAAAATCAGTGGGTGTCATTGGGTGCTTTCTTTGTTGTGCTAAGCACTTTTTATACATTGTGAGGGAAAAACCAAACAATTCTCTAAAAAAATTAAATGAAATATCTAAGGGAATGCTGCTGATAAAGTTTCTGTTGTAGGTGCTTTATACTTTCTTGTGTTAGGAGTTAAGAGTGCTTCTGTCCCGATTGCTGGTTCTTTATGTGCTTAGGTGAAAGTGTCTTAGCCAGACTTGGGAGAGGTTTGACTGCATTTGCTTTGCTGGATCTGTCTCTTTTTCCTGATCTCTGATGTCTCAATGATTAAGTACTCAGCTGCTAACCAAAATGTTGGCAGTTTGACCTTACCAGTGGCTCCATGGGAAAAAAGACCTGGCGATCTGCTTCTGTAAATATTGCAGCGTAGGAGACCCTATGAGATAGACAAGGACCTCAGTACCACCAAGAAAGAAGAACCAGGAGCAGAGCGTGCCCTTTGGACTTGGGATCCCTGCACTGAGAACCTCCTAGACAAAAGGGAATATTTGTGCTGTTTACATAGAGCTGTGCAAGGATGGCTGGCCCCACAACTGTTGAAAGGAGGCAAGAACCTTCCCCCAAAGCTGGCACAGAAAGCCAGCCCTCCTTTAGACTAGGTAGCACCCTTAATTTGGACTTTTAGCCTCATAGACTATTTGTAGAATAAATTAGTTTGTTAAAACTCGTCCTCTACCTCCCCTCACAAAAAAAAAAAAAAAAAAAAGCAGCAAGGAAACCCTATGGAATGTTCTCCTCTGTCCTATAGGGTTGCTGCATGTTGAAATTGACTTGAGGGCACAGGACAGCTACAAATGTTGCAGTGCTCTTCCTTTCTGAATTCTGTGTATTTGTTAAAGTCCTTCCTAGATATCTGTCACTTTTATTGAGGAGGAAAATTTAGCTGCTGCAAGTAGTTGTAGCCCTTGACTTACAGTGTATTATTTGTACTGATCTTGTCCTCTAACTTTTATTATAAAGATACCAATTTCTTTTTAGGAAAATAAAAAAAAAAAAAAAAAAAACAAGATGTAAAACCCTATACAAAAATTTTAAAATAATAATATCAATTTTTGTCTTTTTACATCCTAAGCTCTTTGAGAAGAGAATCTACTACTTATTCATCTTGGTGATTGATAGATAAATCCTTCAAACTCTACCCAGCCTGCCATTATCTACTAAGTTTCTGTCTCTCTCTCAGTACTCCCCTACTCTCCTCCCCCTAATTTCCGCTCAGACTCTGTGTCCTTTCCTGTCCTTCAGGCGCCTGTGCCCTCAAACCCCCAGTTTTGGGTGAAGTTCTTTGTTCACTTTTCCGTGTTCCCAAAACCCCCAGTTTCCGGTGTCGTTGTCTACTCCCCCCTTTGCACCCCCGCCGTGAAACAGACCCCCACCCCTACTCTCAGTTTCTGCTTGGATCCTTTGTCTCTGTCTGGGGGCTTATCTTGTCCCTGCCCTCCCTTGTGTTTAGTTCCTCTTCAGCATTTAGGATTGGTTCTTTTGAAATAGTCTACCTCCTGCATTAAAACACTACTTAAGCACCTGCGGAGTTAGGATCAGGGCTGATGCTACTCTAACCCTCAGCCCAGTAAGGATGATTCAATAAAACTTATTTTTCTAACAATTCACCCTGGTCTTGTTCCTCTCGTTATTTGACACCTAATGTCCTGTTCCTCTTGGTAGTCGACACCTGACTGTGATCCTGTATACTCTAATTAATGTCTATTGGGGTGAATGAATGCATTATAAGAAAAAAGTGTGTGTGTGAGGGAGAGAGGAGGGATGATAACGATAAATTTACTGTTTGAGACTTTTATTGCCTTTTATGACATAGGAATGAGTATGAGAAGTGTATGTTGCGAAAGGTAGTTTATTCAACATGTTACTGCATTTAAAATTTGTTTTTCATGAATGAATTTAAAAGTATTTTAAAATAATAAAGGTAGTTGTTGCTTTTATGTCGATCTAGTTGTTTTCAGACTGATGTAATCTAGGAGTTGTGACCGATTAAAATATATCTCTTTTGACTTGTGTAATGAAATTACATAGTGTTAGGAAATCTGATCATCCTGAAGCAAGCTCCAGACTTCTTTATGAAAGCTGTTAAAGTGATTATTAAACAAAGGGAAATTATGTCAGTGGAGACTTGATTTGTTTAATCTTTGCTTAGACTTTTACATATTTGATTAAACTTTTTAAGGCATTCTTTCCTATATTGGTTTAGTGTAGTTGGTATTCTGAGAATGAATGATGATTTCAAGTGACAGTCTTTTATTTATTTATTAATTTATTGTGATTTGGGTGAAGATTTACAGAGCAAATTCACTTTCCACAGCAGTTCACATATACTTTGCCTCATGTCATTGACCACAGTTTACCACAATGCAACAGCTCGAAGTGACAGTCTTGAAGTACATTTGAGAAATTCTTTTCACTGATCAAATAATGAAACACAGTTATTCAGTCTGTTACTTGTTGATAAACAATAATATAATGCAAAAAGAGAACTCTATTTAAAAGACAATGCCTTACAAGAACTTTATACTATTGTGAATGTTCTAGAGCTTAGCATCTCTCTGGCCCTTCTTCTGTAGTCACATCTCCCTCTGACACAGCCTAGAAAGCCTCTCTAATTTTAAACACCCACATGATAGGATAATATCCATATACCTACAAGGAAGACCCGTTAATATGACTGTTATTCAAATTTATGCCCCAACCACTAAAGCCAAAGATGAGGAAATTGAAGAATTTTATCAGCTTCTACAGTCTGAAATTGACCAAACTTGCAATCAGGATGTGTAAATTATCACTGGTGACTG
>NW_006922051.1:443650-446863 GCF_000298275.1 Orycteropus afer afer | reverse complement strand
GACTTCATCTCACCTATTTTGGTCATGTTGTCAGAAGGGACCATTCCCTGGAGAAGGATGCTTGGTAGGGTGGAGGGTCGATAAAAGAGGGGGAGGCCTTCAACGAGATGGATTGACACGGTGGCTGCCATGATGGGCTCAAGTCTAGCAGGGCCTGTGGGGCTGGCGCGGGATCGGGCAGTGTTTCGTTCTGCTGTACATGGGGTCACTATGAGTCGGAAACGACTTGATGGCACTTAACAACAGCAACAACAACAATGGCACAAGAACAACAACCGATACCAAAAGGATGATCATCGGTTCAGATCCATGCAGAGGTGCCTCAGAAGAAAGGCCTGGTGAAATTCTGAACGGTCACAGTCTTGGAAACTCTATGGAACAGTTCTACTCTGCATTATGTGGGGTTGCTGTGACTCAGAATTGACTTGTTGGTGCCATGAGCTGGAGACCACTCCCAAAGCTGTTTCTTTTATACAGGAAGCAGACCACATCCCCAAAGCGGCTACTTAGCTGCGTGTGGTAGATCCCACCACAGAATTGATTACCAGTTTTATTATGGGGAGTAACTACCATCAGCTGCTCAGCCACTCAAACAGGCCCTGCCAAGTTGACACATAATCTTAACTACCACAGTAACTGATTTGGCTTATTTTGTTTTATTTAGGGACATTGGATTTTAGGTCAGAGGGAAACTGTTTGGGGGCCTTTAAGAAAGGAAGTAACAAATACTGTATTTTTTAGGAATTAAGTCTGGTGAGAGTGTGAGGTCTAGAATAGGGAGACAGGTGGCAGAGTGAGTATTTAGGCAGTTCTCAGTATTCTAGGTGAGAATAAGAATCTAATTTGAGATAATGTTTTTAAATCCAAGTTTACTTATGTTTCTGAAGTAGAATTAATAGGGCTTGGTGAGTGAATAGGTATAGGAAATGAAAGAAAAGGAATCATGATTTTTTACTTAGACTGAATTGTGGTATTATTAACAAAGATTAAAAATAGAGTAAGAAGGCTAGGTTTAAAGAAAACTAACGTTTTTAGTCTTAAACATGTAAGTTTTTAGATAACTTTATGGTAATCAAATGGAAATGTCTGTTTGGGACCTACAATGTCTGACAGAAATTCAGAAGACAGGCTTCTTTTAGTCACTAGTAATATAGGATGGTTAAGCATTAGGGATTTAATAACTTGGTTCAAGCCACAGGAGTAGGTAAACTTAACCAAGGGAGACCATTTTAATTCTAGATAAAGACTGGAAGGAAATGCAGGACAAACATTTAAGGGAGTTTATGCCACTATAGGTATGTATAAACAGATTTCTGGGAAGCCTCTAAAAGAGGACGGGAAATGTAAGTTAGGATGATACAAATAATTTTCCTAAATAATTTGAAAACCCACAAGGAGAGGAAAATACTATACCATACTTGGTTCTGCTTAGTGCATTGCCTTTCAAGAGATGAATTGGGTAGGACTCTAAGAAATAGTTAAAAATTAGATTCAAAATGGAGTCTTGCCAGTGATCACTGCATTTTTTCCCTCTGGCATCTAACAACTTTAAGAACTAGGTACAACAGTTTGAATTGAGATTTTTGGCGCTCTGAACAGCTCACTGAATCAGATTGCACCAAACACAGAAGGGCAGAATTGGAGGAAACAGCTACTGCCGGAAGATGAACGGGCACCTGAGAGAGACCATTGGAAACCTTTCTGGGGCAGTCACTGCCGTGCAGAGGTGGCAGCTTGAGATCCCCGAGCCAAGAATGAGATCATTTATAGCAGTTTACCAGCGACCAATACAATATTCCAGTTGGCAGCAGCAAAGACCTGTCTCCAGCGGCTGATTTTGTCGGTAATTTAGGTGGTGAGGGTACAGCGGGACACGGACACCATTGCTGAGACTCAGGTCGAGATCTCACTGGTGCACCAGTAAGGCTAACTCCCTCCCCTCCCAGCAGATTACAGAGCGGGTTTGGGTCAGACTGGGAGAAACTATGCTTTTCTTTGCCATGGCTATAGGGAGCACAGGTCACTGGCAGGTACTCCCCCGAATCCACCACAGCTAAAATTGCGCACATTTTTGGCACCACAGGTGGGCGGTATTGCAGACAAACTCCAGAGCCGACCATTGCCAGTTGGGTGGGATGGCGTTACCACTGCGGACAGATGGGGCACGGAGAGCAGAAAAACTGCAGCTGAGCACGCTCACTCGAATCTTGCCCTGGAGCCGTGCTTTGGTGCTGTGGGGCAGCGGAGGCAGGGGCTTTGAGTGTGCATGAAATTGGCAGAAGTTTGTGACCTTCTAATAATACGAATCTTTCCTGAGATTGAGCCGTGGTCTTGCAAATATGTATGTCATAAGTAAGAGCCTGCTCAGGCACTACCCCAAGTCTAACACACCTGAAATTGCTTGCATCTTTGGCTCTGCAGGTGGGCAGTATCACAGACAAACTCCAGAGCCGGCCATTGGCGGTCTGGCTGGATGAGTCAGCACCACAGGCAGAAAGGGCACAGAGAACAAAGAAACTGCAGCTGAGCCCAGTCTCCGAATTTTGCTTTGGAGCCTTGCTTTGGTGCTGTGGGACCGCAGAGTCGGGGTCTTTGAGTGTGCCTTAATTAGCAGAAATTTGTGATCCTCTAACAAGAGGAATTTTTTCCTGAGGTTGGGCCGTGGTCTTGCAAATAAATACTTCCTCGATAATAACCAGCTCAAAGCCCTAGAAACTGACCCTAGCAACACTAAGTTTCCTTCTTCTGCTCCCACCTTCTCTGCCAATAACTTCACACATTCAATAGAAGAAACCATATTCAGCCAATTACCATAAAACCTCATGCTTTGAACCCTAAACCTCTGTAAGAAAAACAGAAACACATATCCACACGACACACAGTGATTCCACCATCACAAAGAGAACAGGAGAGCGACCCAATACACCTGAGTCAATATTAAGATAAAACACACCAGCTTCAGCTTTTCAAAATATTAAACGGTAAAACCAAGACAAAACAAATCAACACGTAACCAGCACCTAGAGACAACCTAAAGAGACAAAGCTCTACCAGATTCCAAGGGCTTAAGAAGAGGTTCTGCTTTCCAGTAACCCCAAGAACTCTCCGAACCGGCAATACACAACTGAAAAGGTCTTAGTTTACACCTTTTTTTTTCCCCCCTTTTCTTCTCTAGTGATTAACCCCGTTACTTGTTGGGTTTTTTGTTTTTGT
>NW_006922051.1:440413-441760 GCF_000298275.1 Orycteropus afer afer | reverse complement strand
TACTGAGACTATGGCCCCTAGCTGCCCTTCAGGTCTGGAATTAAACCCACACCTGTGGTTTCCAGCCAAACAAAATACAGGCATATGAGTTGAACATTTACCTCAAGTAGATACACTCCTTGGAGAGAACAATCATGGGAGAAAGATGGGCTGCTTATGCACAGGGAGAGAGCTCAGGTGGCAGGAGTGTATGGAGGGGTGGACACTGGAAGAGATAACTATGGGGAGGAAGAGGGAGGGGGGCTGTTGAATTGTGGTAAACTGTGGTCAATGACATGAGACAAAGTATATATGAACTGCTATATGGAAAGTGAATTTGCTCTGTAAATCTTCACCCAAATCACAGTAAAGAAAGAAAGAAAATAAATAAATAAATAAATAAGGGGGGAGGGAGAGGCCACCTTCCCAAACATCACAATAGAAAATTGGCAAAAATCATACACAGAATTTCACAGGAAAAGAAATACAGTGGTCTATAAATAAATGAAGAGATGCTTAACTTTATTTCTAATAAGTTAAATACAAATAAAAATAAGCATGAGATAGCTCCACATAAACCATATGAGCAAGTATGACGTGACAATATCAAATGTTGGGGAAGATGTGGAGACAAAGAAACTTTCATCCTCCCAGTGGAAATGCAAATGGTATCATCACTTAGGAAAACAATTTTATATCCAGCTCTTTTACTCTTTAAGTATTATGCTAAAGCACATCAAACCCCGTTTTTGAAGGACACAAAAAATTTAATATTGGCAATTTCATATATATAATTATTAATTTTTACACCAAAAGACATGTAGAACAATGTTCCTAAAATTACTACTTGTAAGAGCAAAAAAACTAAAAATACCCAAATGTCCACAAAAACAGAATGGATAAATTATGGTATATGCATACACTGGAGTCCTATTTTGCGGTTACGTGCTGTCATATAGGGTCCAACTTGTAACTCCATGTGTTGTTGTTGTTGTTAAGTGCTGTGGAGTCGTTTCCGACTCATAGCGACCCATTCACAGCAGAACGAAACACTGCCCGATCCCGCGCCAGCCCCACAGGTCCTGCTATACTTGAGCCAATCATCGCAGCCACCGTGTCAATCCATCTTGTTGAAGGCCTCCCCCTCTTTCTTCGACCCTCCACCCTACCAGGCATGACATCTTTCTCCAGGGAATGGTCCCTTCTGACAACATGACCAAAATAGATGAGACGACGTCTGGCCATTCTTGCTTCCAAGGAGCATTCTGGCTGCACTTCCTCCAGGACAGATCTGTTAGTTCTTTTAACAGTCCATGGTACTTTCAGCATTCTTCGCCAGCACCACAACTCAAAAGCCTCACCTCTTCT
>NW_006922051.1:402732-436725 GCF_000298275.1 Orycteropus afer afer | reverse complement strand
TCTCGTATCACCCCCACCTGGGTCCCTGTGGCTGACTGTATCTCTGTCTGGCTTCCTGGCTTTTAATCCCCTTTCTCCTGCTCTTCTGGCCTGCTGCTTTGGGCGTCCTTGAGTTGTCCCTGGGGCTGACTGCTCCTTTGTCCAGGTTCCTGGCTTTCATCCCCTTTCTCCTGCTCTTCCGGCCTGCTACTCTGGTTGGGCCTGAGTTTCCTCTCCTCACCTAATCCCTTCGGCTGATTGCTCTTGGCTCTGGCTTCCTGGCTTTTAATCCCCTTTCTCCTGCTCTTCTCGCCTGCTACTTTGGGCGTCCCTGAGTTGTCTCTCCTCACCTGTAACCCTGGGGCTGATATTAATACCATTAGTTGTGTTTAAACAAACAAATACAAGCAAACTAATCACCAAAAAAAAAGAAAGCAAAAAATAAAAATAAAAAAAGAGAAAAAAAAATTGCTGGAGGTCAGGGTAGGCCACCCAGGCTCCGTCTGAGCACACAGACTGTGATGGAGTTCCTGTGGGCACAGAAGGTAGGTGGGAGTGGAGTATAGCCACACCTCCGTTCACCAAGAATAACAAGAGGAGTGTCGTACTTTATCAGTCTTGCAGGTCCCAAGTGTCCTTGGGGTTGCTGGAAATTAGAACGTGTTCTTAAGCCCCAGGAATCTGCCAGAGCACTGTTTCTTTAAATGTCCAAAATCATCAAGCTGCTTTTTAAACTTTCAAATTGGTGGCTTCCTCCAGACCGGCAAAAGTCCACAGCTCAGCCCACCTTTCTCTTCACCTTCTCCGTTTGTTCCCAGCCACTGTGCATAGTCCTCTGTGCAGTCCCTGGCTAGGGTGATTTTTCGGTTAATTCTTAGGTCCTACCACCACTCAGGAATCTCCAAGCTGTCTTTGCCTTTAGGATCACTCACGATCACTGCCAGAATGCAGCTCCGTCTGTCTCCTTTTTTGGTATTTTCTCACAAATTCTTCTGCTATTTGGGGTTTAGCCCACTTGTATATCCTTCCCTTCAAGGCTCAGGGGTCCAGGATTATCTTCTGTGTCTGTGTTAATTGGTTTCCCTTTTTTTTGTTGAAGAGGGTCTGTGCAGTCTTTCTGCCTAGTCTGCCAACTTGCTGGATCTCTCCTCCCTTATTTTTCATTTCTATTTTCTTATCTCCCATAGTTGATTGTTCTAGGGAGTGTACCTACCTAGTGTAAATGGTCACCTTATACAGCTGTCTGGCTGGAATCCACAGCAACAAGTTCAGTTCCAGGCCTGAAGGGTGACTAGGGGCCCTACTGTCAGAAGTTTAACCAGTCTCTATTAGACAAGTAAGCTTCTCTTTTTTATGATTTTGAGTTTTGTTCCACATTTTTCTCCCACCCTATCGAGGCTCTCCTATTCTGATACCTTTCCAAGTGTTTGACAGTGGTAGCTAGGCACCATCTAGTTCCTCTGGTCAGGAAAGGAAGAAAAGCCCAAAATGGATGTTCATAGAGACTCTGAAACTTGCCCTTGATCAGAGAGTTGTTGTTGTTGTTGTTATGTGCCGTCGAGTCGGCTCATAGCGACCCCTCCTTGGGTTTCCGAGGCAGTATCACTGTGGAAGTAGGATTGCCCAACCTTCCTTCCGAGAGTGGCTGGTGGGTTTCAACCGCCAGCCTTCTGGTTAGCAGTCAAGTGCTTTAGCCACTATGCTACCAGAGCTCCTTGATCAGAGAGTAGGGAAAGCAAATAGAAGAAATGACAAAATGAAAGAGCTGAACAGAAGATTTCAAAGAGCCTCTCAGGAAGACAGCGTCAGTTATTATAATGAAATGTGTAAAGACTTGGACTTAGGAAACCAAAAGGGAAGAAAACGGTTGGCATTTCTCAAGCTGAAAGAACTGAAGGAAAAATTCAAGCCTCAAGTTGCAACATTCAAAGATTCTATGGGCAAAATATTGAGTAATGCAGGGAACATCAAAAGAAGATGGAAGGAATACACGAGTCACTGTACCTAAAAGAATTGGTTGATGTTCATCCATTTCAGGAGGTTCCATATAATCAAGAACCAATGGTATTGAAGGAAGAAGTCAAAGCATTGAAGGAATGGTGAAGAACAAGGCTCCAGGAAGTGATGGAATTCCCATTGAGATGTTTCAACAAATAAATGCAGGGTTGCTGGCACTCACACATCTGTGGCATGAAATTTGGAAGGCAGCTCCCTGGCCCAATGACCAGAAGAGATCTACATTTGTCCTCATTCCAAAGAAAGGTGATCCCACAGAATGTGGAAATTATCAAACAGTGTTATTAATACCACATGCAAGTAAAATCTTGCTGAAAATAGTTCAAAACAGTTGCAGCAGTATTGTTGTTAGATGCCATTGTGTCGGCTTTGACTCATAGCAACCCTGTGTGCAACAGAACAAAACACTGCCTGGTCCTGTGCCAGCTTCACAATCCTTGCTGTATCTGAGCCTATCGTTGCCACCACTGTATCAGTCCATCTTGTTGAGGGCCTTCCCCCTTTTCACTGACCCTCCACTTTACCAAGCATGATATCCTTCAGGGAACGTTCCCTTCTGACAACATTACCAAAGTAAGTGAGACAAAGTCTAGCCATTCTCATTTTCAAGGAGCATTCCGGCTCTACTTCTTCCAGGACAGATTTGTTAGTACTCCTGGCAGTCTTGGTACTTTCAGTATTCTTTGCCAACACCACAGCTCAAAAGCATCAACTCTTCTTCAATCTTCCTTGTTCATTGCCCAGTTCTCAGATGCACATGAAGCGATTGAAAATACCGTGGCTTGGGTTAGGCGCACCTTAGTCTTCAAGGAGACATCTTTGCTGTTCAGCACTTTAAAGAGGTCTTTTGCAGCAGATTTTCCCAGTGCAATATGTCATTTGATGTCTTGACTCCTACTTCCATTGATGTTGACTGTAGAACCCAGTAATATGAAATCTTTAACAACTTCAATTTTTTCTCCATTTATTGTGATACTGCTTATTGGTCCAGTTGTGAGGATTTTCATTTTCTTTATGTTGAGGTGTAATCTTCCTGTTGCCATGTTCTTCTTTTTCTAATCCATTTTCTTGGATTATTTGCTTAGCATACGGGTTGAATAAGTATGAGGAAAGGATACAACACTGACAGAATCTCTACTTGAGTTTAAACCATGCAGTGTCCCCTTGTTCTGTTCGAACAAAAACCTGGTCTAGGTACAGGTTCCTCATGAGTGCACTTAAGTGTTCTGGAATTCCCATTCTTCTCAATATTATCCATAATTTGTTATGATCCACACAATTAAAAGCTTTCGCATAGTCAGCAAAACACAAGTAAATATGTTTCTGATATTCTTTGCTTTCAACCAAGATCCATCTGACACCAGCAATGATATTTCTCATTCCATGTCCTTTTCAGAATCCAGCTTGCATTTCTGGAAGTTCTCTGTCAAAATACTGCTTGATTTTATCCATCCTGTAGTTAGAGACCATCTGCCTCTTGCTCCCGGCTCACTGAAGCTA
The DNA here is from genome assembly GCF_000298275.1 of Orycteropus afer afer. Classification (NCBI taxonomy): domain Eukaryota; kingdom Metazoa; phylum Chordata; class Mammalia; order Tubulidentata; family Orycteropodidae; genus Orycteropus; species Orycteropus afer. The sequence continues at coordinate 433,230 of NW_006922051.1, read as the reverse complement.
GAGGCAACTCTTCACTCAGGCAGCTAGTGGCTGCTGAGGGTAACAAGCCGAAGGTCAACAAATAAAATGGCATAGTCCCGAGGTTACCAAACCACATGGCAGGCCATTAATTCAAGTCCATTGTAAGTCCCAAGGTCAGCAGAGCATGCCAGGCTGTTGAACAATGACACAGCCATATGCTAGAGACTATCCCCTCAGATAGACCTGAGATATGCTTCTCCTTATATACAGGAAGCAGACCACATCCCAAAGGCAGCTACTCAGCTGCCTGTGGTAGATCCCACCATGGAGTTGATTGCCAGTCTCATCATGGGGAATAACTACCACCAGCTGCCCAGCCACTTAACCAGGCCCAGCCAAGTTGACATACAAATTTAAGTACCACAGCATATAATGAATAGATTTTATGTATTTTAAAGCAATGACTGAAAACCAGAGGAATTGTGGGATGACTTAAAAAACTTCATCCATGAACAAAGCAAAAGGTCATTAAAAAGACAGGGAAGGAAGAAAAGACCAAACTGGATGTCAGAAGAGACTATAAAACTTGCCTTTGAAAGAAGAGGACCTAAAGGCAAATGGAAGAAATCATGAGAAAAAGAGCCTGAACAGAAGATTTCAAAGAGCAACTCAAGAAGACAAAGTCAGTTATAATGAAATGTGCAAAGACCTGGAGTTAGAAAACCAAATGGGAAGAACAATTATTTCACTCAGCATCATGTCCTCCAACTTTATCAACATTTTGTAGTGTTTTGTGGGTTCTACATTAATCTTTAGTGTTGCGTAGTATTTCATTGCATGTATGTGCCATAGTTTGGTTATCCATTCTTCTGTTGATGGACAGTTTGTTTCCATCTCTTTGCTATTGTGAATAATGCTGTGATAAACATGGGTGTGCATATATCTATTTGTATATTGGCTTTCACTACTTTAGGATAAAAACCAATAATTGGATTGCTAGATCAGATGGCATTTCTGTTTCCAACTTCTAAGAAATTGTCCTATTGATTTCCACAGTGGTTATCATTTTGCAGTCCCACGAGTAGTATACATCATCATCAACATTTGCCATTTTCACCTTTGCTATTATTGCAGGTGTGAGATAGTGTCTCATTATTGTTTTGATTTACATCTCTCTAATGGAGCTCTGGTGGCATAGTGCCTAAGGCATTTGACTGCTAACCAGAAGGCTGGCAGTTCAAACCGACCGGCCACTCCTCGGAAGGAAGGTTGGGCAATATACTTTGTAGTGATACTGCCTTGGAAACCCAAAGATGCTATGAGTCGGATCCAACTTGTCAGCAGTGAGAGTGAGTAATAGTTAATGATCATGAACGTTTCTTAGTTTGTTCGATGGCAGAGTATCTTCTTTGGTGAAGTGTCTCATCATGCCTTCTGCCCATTTTGTAATTGGATTATTTGTCTTTTTGATGATGAGGTGTTGAAGTTTCCTATAATTTTTAGAGATAACTCCTTTGTCAGATACGTTGTTGCTGAATATTTTTTCCCCATCTCTAGGCTTTCTTTTCTTGGAAGGAAGATGGGGCAATCTACTTGCGTAGTGATACTGCCTCGTAAACCCAAGAAGGGGTTGCTGTGAGTTGATGGCACATAACAACAGGCTCTCTTTTTACCCATTTGGAGAAGTCTTTTGGTGTTCATAAGAATGTAATTTTTAGAAGGTCCCAACCATCTAGTTATCTTCTGCTGTTTGTGCATTTTGAGTTATGCTTGATAGTCTATTTATGCCATAAATTAGGGCTCCTAAGCTTGCCCCCCCCCTTTTTTGGTTGAACTTTGTAGTATTAGGTTTCACATTTAAGTCTTTGATCCAACAGAGTGTGTTTTTGTGTATGATGGTAGTTAAGGTTATGTGCCAACTTGGCTGGGCCTGATTTTGAGTAGCTGGGCACCTGGATGTAGTTATTCCCCATGATGAGATTGGTAATCAACTCCATGATAGAATCTACTGGAATAGCTGAGTACCTGCCTTAGGGATGTTATCTGTTCCCAGTATATAAGGAGCAGTTTTAGGGATGGTCTGTAGCTTTTGGCATGCTTGAATCCTGCATGTGTCCAAGTCGTCATTCAGCAGCCTGCCACATTGTCTGTGGATCTTGGGATGTCTGTGGATCTTGGGACTGTTAATGGACTTGAATTAGTGGCCTGCTGTATGGTTTGATAATTTTGAGACTATGCCATTTTACTTGTTGACCTTGGGTTTGTCAGCCTCAGCAGTCAGTAGCTGTCTGAGTGAAGAGACACCTCCAGCTCCAGTGGGTCAGGAGTAAGAAGCAGACCTAAAGCCCAGGTCGAGGGGCTTTTACTCAGCCCCTACAGCTGACACTTTGAACTCAGACTTCTAGCCTCCCAAACTGTAAGAGGATAAACTGGTTGTTTAAAACGACACATTTGTGTTATTTTCTGTTAGTGAAGCACAAGGTAACCAAAACAGTGTGAGGTATGGCTTTTGTTTCATTTTTCTGCAAATGGATATCCAGGTTTGCCAGCACCATTTGTTAAAGAGACTTTCTTTTCCCATTTAATAATGGTTTTCGGCCCATTGTCAAAGATCTGCTGACCTTAGGTGAGTAGATCTATTTCTGGGTTCTCAATTCTGTTCCACTTGTCTGTGTGTCTCTTGTTGTACCAATACCCGGCTGTTTTGACAACTATGGCTATGTAGTAGGTTTTGAGATCTGGGAGTGAGACCTCCTCCTCTGTTCTTCTTTAAGTACTGCTTTGCTTATCCTAGATCACTTTCCATATAAAATTAGTGATTGTGTTTTTCCATGTCCTTAAAGAATGTAGATGGAACGTGGATCCAGATTGCATTGAATGTATAGATTGCTTTGAGTAGTATTGACATTTTCACAATGTCTGTTCTTCCTATCCATGAGTATGGTATGTTCTTCTATTTATGTAGATCTCTTATATTTTCTTGAAGTAGTGTTTGTAGTTTTCTTTGTATATGTCTTTTGTGTCCTTAGTAAGATTTATTCCTAAGTATTTTATCTTTTTGGTACCTGTTGTAAATGGTATTGATTTCCTTATTTCATTTTTAGAGATTTCTTTGCTAGTGTATGGGAATCCAACTGATTTTTATACGTTGATCTGGTATCCTGCTAGTATGCTAAATCTTTCAATTCCACTAGTTTTTTTTTTTGTTGTTGTTGTTGAGCTCTTAAGTTTTCTATGTATAAGATCATACTATCTACAAATAGGGGTATTTTACTTCTTTCTTGCCAGTTTGTTTCATGACATTGAAACAACGTAACGGCTTTTTTCCCACTTTCTTTCTGAAGTTGCCTCTTCCCTGTGTCCTTCTTTCCTATGCATTCCTGCCCCCTGAGGTATATCTCCCTGTGCAAATACTGCCTTTCTATTCTCTCATGATTGAGCGTTCTAAGGAGTGTATCTGCCTGATGTAAATGTTCACCTTACATGCCTGTCTGATGTTTGGCTGGAAGGCATGGGAATGAGTTCAGTCCCCATGTTAAGTTAGGGTAAGTTAGGGGCCATTGTCTCGGGGGTCTCACCAGGCTCTATCAGACCAGTAAACCTGGTCTTTTTTTTTATGATTTTGGATTTTGTTCAACATTGTTCTCTCACTCTATCCAGAATCCCTTTCCGAGTGGTTGACCATGGTAGTTGGGCGTCATCTGGTTCTTCTGATCTCATGGTCACATAGGCCAAGGTTTGCATGGCACACTAGTCCCTTGGACTAATTATTTCCATGTGTCTTTGCTTGTTTTCATTCTTCTTTGCTCTGGATGAGGAGAGAACATTGTTGCATCTAGATTGCCACTTGCAAGCTTTTAAGACCTCAGTTACTACTCACCAAAGTAGAATGTAGAACAGTGTTTTTGTGTAGTATGTTATACCAATTGAGCTTGATGTCCCCTGCAACCATAGTCCCGAGGCCACAGGTCCAACAACTCATTCCATCAGGGTGGTTGACTGTGCCTAACAAATTATCATAACTTTGCCCCTTGTTGGTTCTAGTTATGTGGACATTCTTATAGCACATACAAATACATATGTAGAAATATCATCTGTCAACCTTATATATCATTATGGGTATATTCCCTTTTACCTAGACATACCTGATCATTCAGCCTATCTACCCATCTGTTTACCCATAGATTAATGTTTGTTATCATTGATAAAGCATATTGTATATGTAAAGGCTTATCTTTTTTGTCTGTAAGTCTTGTGCACCTCTCTGTGTCTTCCTTTTTCTTAGTGTTACTGTGTTGGTTGCTCACTGAAAGTGGCGTATATTACCTTTCCTTTCACCCAAATCAATACTTGCCTCTACATTTCTAGCAGTGTTCCTTCCCCTGCCCTTCCATCCTTGGTAACCAACAAGGTTTTGTTCCATGTATAAACCTTTCTTTGATTTTTTACAATAATGAACTAATACAGTATTTGTCCTTTGTGATTGACTTATTTCACTGAGCATAATGTCCTCCAAGTTCATCCATGTTATGTGGTGTTTTGAAAATTCTGCATTATTATTTAGTGTTGCATAATATTCCACTGTGTCTGTGTACCATAGTTTGGTTATCCATTCCTCAGTTGATGGGCACTTGGTTGTTTCCATCTCTTTGCTGCTGTGAATAGTGCTGCGAAGAACATGGGTTTGCATATATCTGTTCATATCCTGGCTCTCACTTTTTTAGGATATATCCCAGTAATGGGATTGCTGGATCAAACAGTATTTCTAATTACAACCTTTTAAGGAATCCCCATACTGCTTTCCACAGTGGTTGTATCATTTTACATTCTCAACAGCAGTCCCAATCTCTCCATATCCTCACCAGCATTTATTATTTTCTGTGTTGTTGAACTTTGCTATTAGTATTGGAGTGAGATGGTATCTCATTGTTGTTTTGATTTGCATCTCTTTAATGGCTAATGATTGTGAACATTTCTTCATGTGTTCGTTGGCCGCCTGAATATCTTCTTTGGTTACATGTTTATTGATGTCTTCTCCCCCATTTTTTAATTGGATTATTTGTCTTTTTGATGTTGAGGTGTTGGAATTTTCTGTAAATTTTAGAGATGAGGCCTTGTCATATATATTGTTGCCAAATATTTTTTCCAGTCTGTAGGTTCTCTCTGTACTCTTCTGGGAAGTCTTTTGAAGCACATAAAAATTTAATTTTTAAAAGGTCCCAGTCATCTACTTTATTTTCTGCTGTTTGTTCATTTTGAGTTAAGCATGATAATCTACTTATGCCATAAATTGTTGTTGTTGTTGTTATGTGCCATCGAGTCGGCCGCGACTCAATAGCGACCCCTCCTTGGGTTGCCGAGGCAGTATCACTACGGAAGTAGATTGCTCAACCTTCCTTCTGAGGAGTGGCTGGTGGGTTTGAACTGCCTGCCTTCTGTTAGCAATCAGGTGCCTTAGGCACTATGCTACCAGAGCTCCTATGCTATAAATTGTTGTGTTATGTTGTTAAGTGCCGTCGAGTCGTTTCTGACTCATAGCGACCCCATGCACAGCAGAACGAAACACTGCCCGATCCCGCGCCAGCCCCACAATCCCTGCTATACTTGAGCCCATCATCACAGCCACCGTGTCAATCCATCTCGTTGAGGACCCCCTAAATTCATCCCTATTTTTTCCTTGATGAACTTTATAGTTTTAGGTTCCACATTTAAGTCTTTGATCCATCTGGAGTTAGTTTTCATGTATGGTGGGAGAAATGAATTTTGTTTCATTTTACTTCAAATGAATAACTAATTTTGCCAGCATCATTTGTTACAAAGACTGTCTTTTTCCCATTTAATGAATTTTGATCCTTTCTTAAAGATTAGCTGAACATAGGTGGATGGATCTATTTCTGGGTTCTCAATTCTGTTCCACTGGTCTGTGTGTCTATTGTTGTACCAATGCCAGGCTGTTTTTACTGTGGTGACTGTATAGTAGGTTTTGAGATCTAGGAGTGTGAGACCTCTACTTTCTGCTTTTCTACTTTCTCTACTTTTCTAACATTCTTAAATAGTTTCCCTGCCAATTTGGATGCTTTTGATTTCCCTTTCTTGCCCTGTTGCCCTGGCTAGGACTTCAATATAGTGTTGAATAGAAGTGGTGATAGAGGGTATCCTTGTCTGGTTCTAGTTACAAGTGCAATGATTCAGTCTCTCCATTGAGAATATTTTTGGCTGTTGGTTTTGCATACATGTCCATTATGTTGAGGAATTTCCCTTCTGTTTTTTCTGAGAGTTTTTTTTTTTTTTATCAGGAATGGGTATTGGATTTTACAAATGCCTTTTCTGTATTGATTGAAATGATCATGTGATTCTTTTCCTTTGTTTTACTTATATGATGGATTACATTGTTTTTCTAACGTTGAACCATCCCAGTTTGAATCCCACTTGGTCACGATGCATTATTTTTCTCGTATATTGTTGAAGTCTGCCAGCTAGGATTTGTTGAAGATTTTTGTGTCTATATTCATGAAGGATATTAGCCTATAGTTTTCCTTTTTAGTGGTGTCTTTGCCTGGTTTTGATATCAGAGTTATGCTTGCTTCATAAGTTGAATTTGGGAGGATTCCATCCTTCTGTGTGTTCTGAAATAGTTTGAATAGGATTGGTGTCAGCTTTTCTCTCCATGGTATAATTCTATGCCTTCTTGGCCAGGAGTTTTTTTGTTGTTATTGTTGGTTTTTCTATCCAATTTCTTCTTTTGTTATGAGTCTGTTCAAGTTTTCCAGGTTTTCAAATTTGTTGGAGTACAGTTCTTTATAGTCTAGTGATATTATCCTTTTAATCTCAGTTAATTCTATTGTGACATTGCCCATTTCTTATTCTTGTTGTTTGCATCTTCTTTTCCTTTGTTAAATTTTCCAGTGATTTGTCAATTTTTTTTTCTAATTTCTGTTGTGATTTGGGTGAAAGTTTACAGCACAAATTCACTTTCCATACAGCAAATCACATACACTTTGCCTATGACATTGACTACAGTTGTCCACAATGCACCTGGTCCCCTCTCACTTCCTCCCCATAGTTACCTCTTCCCTGTGTCTTTCCCTCCCATGTGGTCCTACTCCCTGAGCTGTCTCCCTGCGCGTACACAGCCCTTCTATTTTCCCATGATTGAGCTCTCCAAGGAGTGTTATCTGCCTAATGAAAATGTTCAGCTCATGTGCCTGTCTTTTGTTTGGCTGGAAGCCACAGGAGTGGGTTCCATTCCAGACCTGAAGGGAAGCTAGGGGCCATAGTCTCAGTGCTTCCATCAGGCTCTATCAGACCAGCAAATCTGGTCCCCCCCCCCTTTTTTTTTTAATGGTTTTGAGTTTTTTTCCACATTGTTCTCCCAGTCTGTCCAGGATCTCCTACAGAGATCCCCCTCTGAGTGGTTGACAGTAGTAGCCAGGCACCATCTAGTTTTACTGGTCTCATAGTTGTATAGGCTGAGGATTGCATGGTGTACCAGTTACTAGGACTAATTGTTTCCATGCATCTTTGGTTTTCTTCATTCTTCTCTGCTCTGGATGAAGAGACCCATCGCTGCACCTAGATGGCTGCTTATATAACCTTTTAAGATCCCATTTGCTACTTGCCAAAGTAGGGATGTTGAACAATGTTTTTGTGTAGTATGTTATGCCAATTAAGCTTGATGTCCCCTGCGACTACTGTCCCAAGCCCACAGGTCCAACTATTTGCTCCCTCTGGGTAGCTGCCTGTAGCCAAGAAGTGACTACAGCTTTGTCCCTTGTCGGCTCTACTATATACCTGGACATTCTTACAGAATGTATAGATACACTTGTAGAAACATTGTCTGCCAACCCTATACATGGTTCTGGGCACACTCCCCCCTGCTAGACATACTTGATCATTCAGCCTGTCCACCCATCTATCCACCCATAGATCCATGTTTGCCTTCACTGACAGTACAGTACTGTATGAGCAAAAGGATTCATCTTTGTTGTCTGTACCTCCCATGCACCTCTCTCTGTCTTTCTCTTCCTCAGTGCCACCGTGTTGATCACTCCTATTGGTACTTTGCCTTTCTCTTCACTCAAATCATTATTTATCTCTACCTATCTTGCAGTGAACCCTGCCCTCCCCTGCCACCCCTGGTAATGACCGTGGGCATTTTTTCATGTTTGTTAGCCTACTGACGATCCTCTTTGGTAAAGTGTCTATTCATGTCTTCTGCCCATTTTTGAATTGGATTGTTTGTCTTTTTGTTGTTGAGGTGTTCGAGTTTTCTACAAATTCTAGAGATAAGTCCCTTGTCAGATATGTCATTGCCGAATATTTTTCCCAATCTGTAGGGTCTCTTTTGACTAGTTTGGAGAGGTCTCTGGAAGCACATAAAAATTTAATCTTTAGAAGGTCCCATTCATCTAGTTTATCTTTTGCTGTTTGTGCATTTTGGGTTATTTTTGATAACCTGTTTATGCCAAAGAGGGAGCTCTGGTGGCATAGTGCCTGAGGCATTTGACTGCTAACCAGAAGGCTGGCGGTTCAAACCCACCAGCCACTCCTCAGAAGAAAGATTGGGCGATATACTTCTGTAGTGATACCACCTCGGAAAACCCAAGGAGGGGTCACTATGAGTCGAAGCTGACTCAACAGCAGTGGGTTTGGTTTGGTTTGGTGTTATTTATGCCAAATATTAGGGCGCCTAAATTTGCCCCTATTTTTTCCTTGAGGAACTTTATAATTTTAGGTTTCACATTTAAGTCTTTGATCCATCTGGAGTTTGTTTTAGTGTGTGGTGTGAGGTATAGATCTTGTTTCATTTTTCTGCAAATGGATCTCCAGTTTTGCCAGCACCATTTGTTAAACAGACAATCTCTTCCCCATTTAATGGCTTTTGGCCTTTTGTCTCAAAGATCAGCTGACCATAGGTCAATGGATATATTTGGGGTTCTCAATTCTATTCATTGGTCTATGTGTCTATCATTGTACCAATACCAGGCAGTTTTGACTACTGTAGTAGTGTGAGAACTCCTACTTTGTTCTTCTTCTTCAATAGTGCTTTGCTTATCCAAGTTCTCTTTTTTTCCCAAATAAAGTTAGTGATTGGTTTTTCTATATCCTTAAAGAATGCTGATTGATTCTGGATTGGGATTGCGTTGAATGTATAGATTGCTTTGGGTAGAAATGACATTTTCAAAATGTTCAATCTTCCTATACATGAGCATGGTATGTTCTTCCATTTATATAGATCTCTTATGGTATCTTGAAGTAGTCTTTTGTACTTTTCTTTTGTACAGGTCTTTTAGGTCCCTGGTAAGATTTATTCCCAAGTTTGTTTTTTTTGGTAACTATTGTAAATGGTATTGATTTCCTTATTTCTTTTTCAGCAATCTCTTGTAGCTGTAGAGGAATCCAACTGATTTTTGGTTGTTATCTTGTATCCTGCCATGATGCTAAATTTCTCAATTAGTTCCAGTAGATTTTTGACTGAGTCTCTTGGGTTTTCTAGGTATAGGATCATATCATCAGCAAATAGGGATAGTTTGACTTGTTCCTTACCAATTTGGATGCCTTTGATTTCCCTTTCTTGCCTTATGGCCCTGGCTTGGACTTCCAGTACAATGTTGAATAGAAGTGGTGTTAGCGGGCATCCTTGTCTGGTTCCTGTTCTCAAGAGGAATGGTTTCAGTCTCTCTCCATTGAGAATAACGTTGGCTGTTGGTTTTGCATATGTGCCCTTTATTATGTCGAGGAATGTCCATTCTATTAATATTTTGCTGAGAGTTTTGATCAGGAATGGGTGTTGGTTTTGTTAAAAACCTTTTCTGCATCCGTGGATATGATCATGTGGTTGTTTTCCTTTGTTTTATTTATATGATGGATGACGTGATTGTTTTTCTAATATTGAACCATCCTTGTATACCTGATATGAACCCCACTTGGTCAAAATGAATTATTTTTTTGATATGTTGTTGAACTCTATTGACTAGGATTTTGTTGAAGAGTTTTGCATCTATATTCATGAGGGATATTGGTCTGTAGTTTTCCTTTTTAGTGATGTTTTTGCTATCAAGGTTATGCTTGCTTCATAAAATGAATTTGGGAGCATTCCATCCTTTTCTGTGTTCTTGAATAGTCTGAGTAGGATTGGTGTTAGTTCTCAGAATGTTTGGTAGAATTCTCCATTGAAACTGTCTGGGCCAGGACTTTTTTTTGTTGGTAATTTTTTTATGACCTGTTCAATTTCTTCTTTTGTTATGGGCCTGTTCAACCTTTCCACCTTAGTCTGTGTTAGTTTAGGTAAGTAGTGTATTTCTAGAAATATGTCAGTTTCTTCCAGATTTTCAAATTTTTGGAGTACAGTTCTTCATAGTATCCTGATACTATCCTTTTTATCTCAGTTGGTTCTGCTGTGCTGTTGCCCATTTTCTCTCTTATTCATGTTATTTGTATTCTCTCCCTCTTTCCTTTTGTTAAATTTGCCAGTGGTTTGTCAATTTTATTAATCTTTTCCAAAAACCAATTTCTTGTCTTGTTGATTTTTTTCTTTTGTCTTTTCTATGTCCGGTTTAATTGATTTTTGCTCAAATCTTTATTATTTCCTTTCTTGTGGCTGTAGGCTTTTCTTGCTGTTCTTTTTCTAATTTGGAGATGTTGGTGTAAAGTATTGATTTTGGGTTTTTCTTCTTTTTTGATGTGTGCATTTATTGCTATCAGTTGGCATCTGACCACTGCTTTTGTTGTGTTCCAAAGATTTTAGTATGTTGTGTTTTCATTCTCATTTGAGTCAAGGCATTTTTAAATTTCATTTTTTATTTCTGCTATTATTCGTTCTTCTTTTTTCTTAAAATGCATTTTATTGAAATATAATTTATGTACAGTGAAATACACAAAACTAAAGGGACATGGGTCTTTTTTTTTTTTTTTTTTCATCATCCCCTGCCTTCCCCTCCCACCCCTGGCAACCAACAAAGAAGGTTTCCCTCCATATATAAACCTTTCCTTGACCCTCCACAACAATGAACTAATACTATATTTGTCCTTCTGTGATTGACTTATTTCACTCAGCATAATGTCCTCCAAGTTCATCCATATTATGCAGTGTTTTGCAGACTCTACATTATTCTTTAATGCTGCATAGCATTCCATTATGTGTATGTACCATAGTTTGGTCATCCACTCTTCCGCTATAAATCTTAAGAGATAAGTCCCTTGCCAGATGTGTAATTGTTGGCAAATAGGAATTTATTGCTTTCATTTTTGTTACGTGCTTTTTTGTGGTGTCGATTTCTTTGTTCCATATAATCTTCTATTCTGAGCTAGTTTTGTTTGTGAATCATGCTATCACTTCCTTCATTGCTACTGTTTTAGTATTTACTGAGTATTTATGCTGGTCCTCTTTTTTGATGTGAAGGTTTATCATTTTTCTTTGAGGTTACCTTGTGATTTATAGTTTTCTTCCCAACTTTAGAACAGTCCATTCTGTCTTGTAGTTGTCTTGACTTCCCTACCATCTAGAAGTTCTATAACGACAGTTTTTTCCCTGTTTTTTGCTTTGTAGTTGTCCTCATTTGTCAATTGATGTCTCTGGTTCCCTATTTACAATCTTGTAGGCTTATTTGCTTTGGATACTTCCATACTGGGTTAGTTTCTGGGTTATATCATCATGTGTGTTAATGATCAGTTATTGTTGACTGTTGTTGCTTCTCTGTCCAAAGGGCTCCCTTTAGCATCTTTTGTAAGGTTAGTCTGGTTTTAACATATTCCCTTAATTTCTGCTTATCTGGAAATGTCCTAATTTCACCATCATATTTGAGGGACAGTTTTGCTGGGTACATAATTCTTGGTAGGAAATTCTCCTCTTTCAGGGTTTTAGATATACCATCCCATTGTCTTCTTGCCTGCAGGTTTCTGTCAAGAAATCCGAGCTTAGTCTTATTGGTTGCCCCTTGTAGGTAACTTTTTGTTTTTCCTGTGCTGCTGATTTCAGGATTCTTTCTTTGTCTTTGGTTTTGATGAGTTTGATGGTGATATTCCTTGTTGATTTTCTTTTCAGGTCTATCCTGTTTGGGGTTTGTTGGACTTCCTGAATGGATATATTCTCATCTTTCATCATATCATGGAAGTTCTCCTCCAACAGATCTTGGACAATTTTCTCAGTGGTTTTATTTTTGTCTTCCTCCCTGGAATTCCAGTGATACCTAGATTATTCCTTTTGATGATATCCCACATGATTTTTAGGCTTTCTTCATTTTGTTTTGAGCTTTTTTCTGATTGGTCCCTTTCCATAGAAGCATTCAGGTATTTGTCTTTAGTCTCATTAATTTTGTCTTCCATTGCATCAATTCTGCTCCTTTTCCCTTTCAATATGTTGTCTGTTTTTGACAATTTAGTATCAATGTTCTGGATTTCTATCTGTCGATTTTGAATCATTTGTAATTTTTCATTTATTTTGTCATTTTATTCTTGTATTTTCTTCCAAAATTTTTCTATGGATTTGTCTGTGTTTTCCTTGATCTGTCTCTCAGTCCTTTGAAGATACCTAAATATAATTCTTTTCAATTCCTTATCAGGGAGTTCCAATGCTGCATCTTCCCTAGAGATGTGTTTTGGGTCTGTATCCTGTTCCCTTGTTTCTCCTGCTTTATCTTGCTTCTTTGTGTGGACTCTGATGGTCTGTTTTGTCTGAGACATTGTGGCTTTCTTATATTTAGATCTCTGTTAACTATTTATGAAGAGCAGCTAAGGGTGAGTCAGGCTCTTGGTGTTTTTTTTTTTTTTTTTTAGGCTGTTGGCGAAGAAGGAGGTTGTGCTCTCAGTAAGTGAAGCTGTAGGAGGTGTGAGTGTGGTTGTGTTGTATGGTACTGTTGCTTTCTCCCACTCAGTTAGACAAAAATAACAATTGAATAACCATCAAAACAATAAAAGCAAATGGACAAAAAACATACTGTGTAAACATATAGTAACAGTAATCAAAAAAGAGAAAAGGGAAAACAAAACAAAAGAAAAGACACTGTATTATCTGGGGTGAGGGCAATTAGAGAAAAAGTAGGGAGAATAATGTAGAAAAAAAAAGGTAAAAACACAAAAAGAAAAACAAGGAATGGGGTAATCCCCAAGAAAGAAAGAAAGGTAGAGAAAAATAAAATGGATCCAGGAACAGGGAAAAGAAAAAAGCTGAAAACTGGAACCTGGGGAGGGAAGAATAAAGAATGATAATAAAAAGGACAAAAGTAATAATAATAGTAGTAGTTTTAAAACAGACAAACTGAAAAAAAGAAAAAAGAAAAAAAAATCTGGGCAGGGCAGGGCACCCAGGCTGCATTGGAACACACAGACTGGGATGGAATTCCTGCCTGCCTAGAAGGTGGGTGGGAGTGAGGGATGGCTGCATCTTTGTTCACCAAGAGGGTGTGGGGTATAAAAGTAACAAGGGGAATATTGCAACTTTCTAGTAGTTCGTCCACGCGTCCGGGATGTCTTTGCGGTTCCGCCTGTTCTTAAGTCCCTGGAACCTGGGATAATGCTATTGCTTTAAATATCCAAAATGGTAAAGCTGCTTGTAAACATTCAAAATGGCTGTGCCCTCTGGACATGCAAAAGTCCACAGCTGAGCCCTCCTTCCTCTTTTCTACTTTCCCTTTTATTCCCCAGCCACCAGAGCAGTCCTCCATGCAGTCCCTCGCTAGCAGGGCTGATTTTTAGGTTAATTCTCTAGGTCCTACTACCACTTGGCCATATCCAAGCTGTCTTTGCCATCAGGATCACTGCCAGAGCATGGTTCCATATGTCTCCTTTGGTATTTTCACGCAATTATTTCTGCTAGGTGGAGTTTATTCCATTTCTCTATCCTTCCTTTCAAAGCTCAGGGGTCTAGGATTATCTTCTGTATCTGTGTTAATTGGTTTCTCTTTTCTTCATTGAAGAGGGTCTGTGCAGTCTTTCTGCCTATTCCGCCATCTTACTGGAACTCTTGAGGGACAGTTTTGCTGAGTATATAATTCTTGGTTGGAAATTTTTCTCTTTTAGGTTTTTATATATAGCATCCCACTCCCTTCTCACTTGCATGGTTTCTGCTGAGAAACCAGAGCTTATTGTTATTGGTTGTCCTTTGTAGGTGACTTTTTGTTTTTTCCCATGCTGCTTTCAGGTTTCTTTCTTTGTCTTTGGTTTTGATGAGTTTGATGATGATATGCCTTGGTGATTTTCTTTTGGGGTCTGTCCTGTTTGGGGTTCTTTGGACTTCCTGAATGGATATATTCTCATCTTTCATCATATCAGGGAAATTCTCTTCCGACAAATCTTGGACAGTTTTCTCAGTGGTTTTCTTTTTGTCTTCCTGTTCTGGAATTCTGTTTACACGCAAGGTTATTCCTTTTTATGGTGTCCCATATGAACCTTAGGCTTTCTTCATTTTGTTTTGATCTTTTTTCTGATTGATCCTTTTCCAAGGAAGTACTCAGGTATCTGTCTTCAATCTCATTAATTCTGTCTTCCATTGATCTGATTCTACTCCTTTGCCTTTTCAGTGTGTTATCTATTTCTGAAAATTCTGTATTCATCTTCTGGGTTTCTATCTGTAGATACTGTATTATTTCTAACTTTTCACTTATTTTGTCATTTTGTTCTTGCCATTTCTTCTGAAATTATTCTAGCATTTTGTCTGTGCTTTCCTTAATTTTGTCAGTGTTTTCCTTGATGTGTCTCTCAGTTGTTTGAAGATACCCAAGTATAATTCTTTTGAATTCCTTATCAGGGAGTTACAATCCTGCTTCTTTCTCAGGGATGTGTTCTGGGTCTGTCTTCTGCTCCCTTGTTTCTTCCACTTTATCTTGCTTCTTTTTGCGGACTTTGATGGTCTATTGCCTCCGAGACATTGTGACCTTGTTGTATTTTTTGTTGTTGTTGTTATGTGCTGTCGAGTTGCACCCGACTCATAGTGACCCCTCCTTTTGTTTCCAAGGCAGTATCAGTATGAAAGTATTTCACCCAACCTTCCTTCCGAGGAGTAGCTGGTGGGTTTGAGCTGCCAGCTTTTTGGTTAGCAGTCAAGTGCGTTAGGCACTATGCCACCAGAGCTCCCTTGTTTTATTTAGATCTTTGTTAATCTTCCAGTCGTTTGTGTCTGGAATCTCCTTGTAGTCCCTGGCAAGTGGAGCTTATTCTTTAGTTCTTGGAATCTGAGAGAAAGCGGTAGCTTTAAATACCCAAAATGGTTGAAACACTTGAAAACATTCAAAATGGCTGTGCCCTCCGTACAGACAGAATTCTACAGCTCATCTCATCTCCCTCTTTGCCTCATCCCCTTTTATTTACCAGCCACAAGTACAGTCCTCTGTGCAACCCCTGGCTAGCAGGGCAGATTTTTAGGTTAATTCTTAGGTCCTAACACCACTTGGCAGGATTCAAGCTGTCTGTGCCATCAGGATTGCTGACAGACTGCAGCTCCGTACGTCTCCTTTTTTTGGTGTTTTCACACAGGTTCTTCTACTAGTTGGAGTTTAGTCCACTTCTGTATCCTTCATTTCAAAGCTCAGGGCTCCAGGATTACCTTCTGTATCTGTGTTAATTGGTTCCCTTTTCTTTGTCGAAGAGGGTCTTTGCAATTTGTCTGCCTATTCTGTCATCTGACTGGAACTCTGATTTGTCTATTTTACTAATCTTTTTCAAAGAATCAGTTTTTGGTCTTGTTGATTCTTTCTATTGTTTTCTGTTCTGTTTATTTCTGCTTGAATCTTTATTATTTCTTCTGATGACTGTAGACTTTTCGCTGCTCTTGCTCTAATTGTTGGAGATGTTGGGGTAAAGTATTGATTTTGGCTCTTTTTTGATGTGTTCATTTATTGCTTTTTACTGTCCTCTGATCACTGTTTTTGCTCTGTTCCAAAGATTTTGTTACGTTGTGTTTTCATTCTTGTTTTATTCAATAATTTTTTAATTTCATTTTTTTTCTATATATTACTCAGTCATTCTTAAGGAGGGTAAGGTTCAGTTTCCATGTTTTTTCTATTACCTAGTAGTTCTTCGACGGCAAATAACAACAACAACAACAACAACAACAGTAGTTCTTAAAAAGAATGTTACTGAGTTTCCATGTGTTTGCTTTTTTCCTTTGGTATTCCTATTGTTGATTTCCAATTTCGTAGCAATGTGGTCTGGAAGATGCTTTGAAGTATTTTACTCTTTTTTAAGTTTATTGAGGCTTGCTTTGTGGACTAACACTTGGTCTGTCCTGGAGAATGTGCCATGTGTTCTGGAAAAGAATGTATATTGTACTGTTGTCAGATGAAGTGCTCTGTATATGTCTATATTATCTTATTGGTTGATTGTATTGTTTAGTTCTTCTGTGTCTTTGTTGCATTTCTTTCTAATTCTATCTTTCATTGAAAGAGGTATATTAAAGTCTCTTATTATTACTATGGAGTGATCTTTTTGTCTTTTCAATTGTGTTAAAGTCTGATTTATGTATTTTGGGGTTCTTTCATTCGTTTTGTAGATATTTATTATGTTTGTGTCCTCTTGTTCAATTTATCCCCTAATCATTATATAACATGGAAGTTGGCCTTTAGGATATGACTTGAATTTAAGAAACCTTTATTGACACTATTCTTGGTTTTAGGCCATGTTTATATAAAGAAGAATAAGATACTTGATTTCAGTTTGCAGGTAGTAATGTGATTATTGTTGTGTCCCATCGAGTTGATTTTGACAGATAGCAGCCCTCTTTGACAGAATAGAACTGTCTATAGGATTTTCCTGGTAGTAATCCTTACAGGAACAGACTGCCACTGGCTGACTTCAAACTGCCAGCCTTTCCAATAGCAACTAAGTGCTTAACCATAGCACCACCAGGGCTCCTTTAGTTTAAAAAAAAAAAAAAAAAAAAAGTCTACTTAATTGGAAGCTCCAAGCTTCTCTTTGTTCCTTTCAAACATAGATTCTTTTTACAGAAACTGTTTATCACTTCACATCTCTGTTTTCTAATTAAATGGTGAACTATGTTTAGATAATATCTGATGTCTCTTTGATAACATTTTGTGATTGGCATCTTCAGTATGTGTGTGTGTGGTTTTGAAACTTAGAAAAAAGGTGGTTTTATTGTAGTTATAAAGCATTTTGTTTTTTCCAATTTTTTCTTTTTCATCAAAAAATGTTAGATTTTGCTTTTCAATATGTGATTTATTTAAGTATACTTAACATTATCGGACTCCTCTCTTGGATGGATTTCCTACACTGGTATTACTACCTTTAAAAAAAAAAAAAATTGAATGCTGGTATACTTTAAAACTCAATCCTAATATATATGAATTATTCTTTCTCAGAGTGAAGATACACAACAACAAATCATCAGGGAGACATTCCATTTGGTATCTAAGAGAGATGAAAATGTTTGTAATTTCCTAGAAGGAGGATTGTAAGTAAAGCATTTCACAGACATTTTTAATTTTTGACTATGATTAAAATATGTACTGTTTAATAAATTCATAGTAAAAGTTTCCTAATTTTGATTAATTGGAATAGATGAACTAATTAACTACTTCATTTGTTAGTTATAAATCTAACTTAAAGAATTTTTTTAAAGATACTTAATCTTTTTTTCTTTTTAAAATTTTTATGAAGGTATTTTATATAAAAATATTTAATGTGATAAAAATTCAAACATTACAGGGAAGTATAAGATGTAAAATACAACTTTTGTAAACTAAAACTTTTCCAGTTTTAGTCCTTCTTTCTAGTTTATTGTGTTTCCTTCTAGAAAATTAAGTTTGCATTGACTCACATATAAAATACAACCTTAAAACATTTGTACTTGTGGGAACACACTATATATGCTGGTTTACATGGTGCTTGTTTTCACTTAATATTTTTAACAACTTAGCTTATAAACACTATAGAACAAGTTCATTCTTTTTAATGACTACGGTGTGTTCCTTAGGATGAATGTACCTATTCATGAAATACCATGTATTGCTCATGTCATTTATCATCTCTTTCTGATGTATATGTAAAGAGAAAGAGATACCAGTATTCAGTTAGATTTTTCTGTTTTTTAAAATGAAATTTAAATGAAAGTAACTTAAAATGATCTTGCCATCTGTTGTATAACATAGCCTTGTTCTTTAAATGCTTTAAACTTATTTGTTACAGTGAAAACAGTTTACTCTCCAGTAGTTGAATATTTTCATCTCCCATGTTTGTGTAATTAATATTATTCTTAATAAGATGTTTTTTTAAGGACAATTTAAAAACTGTGCTGATCCTTGTTATGAATAATCACAGGTCAGTTAGAGAAACCTACACTATTCTGTGTTTTAAAGTATAGGATTCATGTAATGAAAAAGAGTGCATTAGCAGAATTCATTCTTATCTGATCATAGCTTACTTCTTATTGTGTAGAAAGTTTAATTGCTTAAAAAGTTATGTCATGTTGTACTTTCGTTGTATAAATGAATACTTACAATTTGTAAATTCAGCTATTAATTCAAGGAGTCCAATTTAATAGTTCAGACAAGTGCACCTGCTTTCTATTTTATAACTTAATTGTAATTTACTTTCTTCTCTTATACTTCTTTGAGAGTTTAGTCATCTTCATCCTAGCCTTTTAATCTCTTATAGAAAACTTATCACCCAGCACAGTACACTGTATATAGTAGACATGCAAGAATCCGCTTGATCTAACTGGAGCACTGTTTGAACTAGAAATTATGGTTGGAATTTGTGATACTCATGCCCAGTCTTATTAAAAATAGAACGCAAATGTTGTGTCAGAATCTGGTCCAGTTCTCGTTTTATCACCAACAAGCTGATTTCCTTGATCAGATCACTTAAGTTCTTGGATTTCAGTATTTTCATCTGTAAGATGAGGATTTGGTGCTAAGAAGATTTCTAAAGTTCTGTGATTTTATGTCATGTATTATATTCTATATAAGAATTATATCAGTATTGTCAGTATTTACCACAGTTTAAAGATGAAATTATATTTTTAAAGGCAAACTGTGTACTTAACATATTAATATCTTTGCTTTCTTATTAATAGTTATCTTGAAACTTATAAAACTTATCATTTTATTTTTAAAATAAGCAAAGTGAAACAAAAGTTTCAGGTAATCATTAGAAGGTGAATCAAAGCCTTCTGTGTATGTTCTTTTTTTTTTTTTAAATCTCTTTCAGGGAACAACACAAATAATTCCAGAGAATCTTAAAAGTGCATGCACATATTAAAAATTAAATATCTTTTCTGCAAAAGCATTATCTAGGATAGAAGGAGTTTTAAAATTGTCAAAGATCATTTTCACTTTTGCTATTCGAGGACATAAAAGTAGCGTATATTTAAAGAAATTGTTTGATTCAACAACTTATAAATTTACTAGTTCAATAGCTTATAAGTTTGTAAGCTTGCCATAGCTTATAAATTTAGTGTTCTTTTTACTGAGTAAGAAATAGATAGTATTTTCCCATGTCCTATTTCAGTGATTGTTGTTGTTGTTATTGTTATGTGCCGTCGATTTGGACCTGACTCATAGTGAGCCCTCCTTGGGTTTCTGAGGCAGTACAGCCACTCCTCAGAAGGAAGGTTGGGCAATCCTACTTCCCTAGTGATACTGCCTCGGAAACCCAAGGAGGGGTCGCTATGAGTCGCGGCCGACTCCATGGCACATAACAACAACAACAACAACAATACTATGAAAGTAGATTGCCCCATCTTCCTTCGGAGGAGTGGCTGGTGGGTTTGAACCTCCAGCCTTCTGGTTAGCATTCAAATGCCTTAGGCACTACGCTACCAGAGCTCCTTTATCAATGTTTAGTTAGCTTTGATTACATTTAGCCTTGATATTTAAATTAATGTTAAAGGGTCATTTGAGAATATGAATTAATTATTGTAACTTTAGCTATGAAATTGATGAAATATATTTAGAAAAATACAAAATATTTGGAATAGTTCCTTAATTATGTTTTAAAAATTGCTGAAATTCCAATAAATATAAGTAAGAATATTTGATGAAAGAATCAAGTCTCTCTTAATTCAATTTTCTTGCATTTATATTCCAAAACAAAATGTATTTTTTGGAGGAGATCTTGATGGCAAATCTGTCCATAACCTAAGAAATGTCATTCATTTTTTTCTGTTTGATAATCAGTCTTAAGCCGTATAACTTACTGTGACCTATGGAGTAAAGTCTAGTAAGCACTTACTATGATCTGATTTCTCCCTGCTTCTTTGAACTCAGTGTTTACTATTCTTTCCTTGTACACTGGCCTCCTCTGTTCCTTGGACATACATACATACATTGTTCTTGATGAAATGGCCTTTTTATTAGTTGCTACCTTTACCTGAAATGTTCTTCTCCAAATATTTTCATGTCTGGCTTCTTACCATTCAATGTCAACCTAAATGCCATTCTTTTCTTATTACCCAGTCTGAAGTAGCTAATCCATCAATGTGGCATCATCTTATTTTGATTCTCTACATGGCATCTTCCCCTATTTGATAATTTTCTTATTTATTTATTATTTCTCACCCACTAGCAGTGCCTGGTATATAGTAGTTGTTCAGTAAATAGTTTAATGAGTCAGTGAACTAAAATTAAGCACCAGACTTCTTTCATTTGTTATTTCTGAATAAAACAGACATCTTAATTTACTTATTTAGTCTCTGAAATAAGTTCACTTGAATGCTTATGCCATTAAATGTTAACTTTCATTTAACAAAAGATTTTTAAACAAATTATCAATTTGCTTGAGCTAATGAAAATGTTTTGTATTTTGTTCCCTGTAACATTCTAGTTGTTTTGTTTTGTCATTTAGGTTAATAGGAGGATCTGACAACAAACTGATTTATAGACATTACGCAACATTATATTTTGTCTTCTGTGTGGATTCTTCAGAAAGTGAACTTGGCATTTTAGATCTAATTCAAGTAAGTTAACACATGCCTCTTACTTTCTTAAATAACAATTTTGGCATTCTTATTTAAAACTAGTATATTCTAAATTTTCTAAAATGACTTATTTTTGGTAAGAAAGTGTTCCATAGTAGATGCTGGGTGGGTGAAAGAGGAAGGAGGGATGTAGAAATAAGTAGATTAATTTAATTGGATTAAGACTAATCACAATGAACTTCATCATTCCTTTTCCTTTTTGTGTAAATTATCACAGGAAGCCTAAGACTAGTGAGTGTCTGTTTTTGGCTCTATATACCTTTACCTAAATGACTCCCAAACCTACCTTATCTACTGAAAATCTTTTATAATGTCATTGGAACTCAAGATTATTCATCAGTAAAATCCTCTTTTGTCTTCAGCCTCTTCTGCTAATATTGCCTTTAGCTTTTTAGCTCTACTTAAATCTGGCTTCCCTAGTGACATTACCTGCAACCCTTTCAAGTGGTAGCCTTTTTCTCTTCTGCTTCCCTTATACTGTTGCACCTCAAGATGTTTTCTTTGCTTCTCATTGCTATTCCAGACCATTTTCTCTTCTGAAAGTCCTCCTACTGTGACTCTCACATTATAAACTATACTGCCTTCTACCCATTTTGTTGTAGTCATCTCTCATCCTCACCTCCCATTTATTGAAGATTCTGTCAAGAACGTGTTAAGGGTCTGAGATTTTACTCTGCTTGAAAGCTAACAAATTAAACTGCCACAGCTTCATGGAGGCTGTCAGAGGACATTAGACTCCTTGGCCAGAGACAGAGGACCTTATAACTAACAACAGTAGCAGTAGCCAGAGTCACAGCATTTACTTGTGCTAGTTCCTCAGGTCTGAATTCCCAACAGATGATGTGAAGTGGTCCAGATGATACCTACATACATAGTGGGTTGAGTTATAGAAGAAGAGCTTCAAACTTAAGGACCTGGAATCATTTTTAATGGGTACTGAACGTGTCTAAATAGCTCCGGTGGCATAGTGCCTAAGGCATTTGACTACTAACCAGAGGTTGGTGGTTCAAACCATCAGCCACTCCATGGAAGGAAGACTGGGCATTCTACTTAAGTAAAGATTTATTGCCTTGGAAACCCAAAGGGGGTCGCTGTGAGTTGGAATCGACTTGATGGCAGTGAGTTTAGCTTTTCTTTTTCAAATCATGTCTACCCTTTGCACCAGAAGAAGACACTATCTCTTTCTTTCAGGGGTGCAGACAAACTGATGGTTTGCTCCAGAGGGAAAGACTCTGTTTTCCAAGGGTGTTTGCTATACAAATATCCTTGAAAATATTGTCCAGAAGTAAAGCAGGCAGTCCGTCTGCTCACAGTATGTACAGAAATGCCAGACCCATGGAGAATTGCTGCTGAATAGATTTTTGTTTCTAGTTCACTAACATTCACTCATTTACTTAATTGTATTATAATTCTTGGGGATTTCAATGTTCATATGGATGATTATTTCAGTATTCTGATATCTTCAAACCTGGAACTTTTCTTCAATGAATTTTATCCTCTACCTCTTCTGAATACTTACTTCTAGACCTTGTTGTTATCCAAACTGCAGCGCCTCCATCTTCTCAGTTTCACTTATTCCACACTCTGTCTACTGTCTCTTACCTTTTAATATCACTATTTCTAATGCTCTAGTAATATTCCAAACCTTTCTGGGACCCTCAGTCTTTTTTCACTGAGACAGTGTCTAGACAACTTTTTAAAAGCGTTTTGCCATTAAGGGAGAGCAAGAAATGAGGCAGTGACTAGAGAGGGAAGTAGGAAAAACTTTTTTAAAGATAGAAGTACATATTGACCTAGTGACACTACTGATATCTTATTTACTTAAATCCTATGGTCAGTCATAATTATTGTAGCTTTATATACACTCAGCTCCTTTCCTGTACCCATACATGTGAACATACCTGTTGTTGTTGTTGTTGTTATGTGCCGTCAAGTCAGACCCGACTCATAGTGACCCCC
The DNA here is from genome assembly GCF_000298275.1 of Orycteropus afer afer. NCBI lineage: Eukaryota > Metazoa > Chordata > Mammalia > Tubulidentata > Orycteropodidae > Orycteropus > Orycteropus afer. Next base: position 410,384 of record NW_006922051.1, on the reverse strand, counting down.
CCTTGGGTTTCCGAGGCAGTATCACTGCCGAAGTAGATTGCCCCATCTTCCTTCCAAGGAGTGGCTGGTGGGTTTGAACCGCCAGCCTTCTGGTTAGCAGTCAAGTGCCTTAGGCACTATGCTATGTGAACATACCTAGAGAAAAATAAAAAAATCATAGCCTTGTTCCTTAATCTCAGTGAGTCTAGGAATCATATTTCCCTGGTGCATTCACTTTCCCATATTCCTAGACAGCTATTGATAACTAATACTTCTCCTCAAACCTTTAGCATATCTAGCATCTTCCATATTAGTTTACTGAGAAAACTGAAGCAATCAGTAGAGAACGTCTGAAGGCTCCCACTGTTTAGTAATCTACATCTGTACCTATGGACTCTACTATCTCTTCTGTTAGGGATGAACTGATGATGCTTCTGGCTGAGATCAATCCATCTATTTATATACAAGTTACCACCTCCTCATTGCTCATTCATCATCATTATATTTTTCCTCCACCCTTCAATTATTTTTTTCTTACAATAGGTTCTTCCATGTTTAAAAATGTTTTTTTCCTACTTCCTTCTCTAGTCATTGCTTCATTTCTTTCTCTCTCTTTCTGGAAAAATGCTTTTAAAATGTTGTCTAGACACTGTCCCTAATTTTCTTCTCTCATTCTCTCTTGAACCTACTCTATTCAGGCTGTCAGTCCTTGTTGTTGTTGTTGTTATGTGCCATCAAGTCAGACCCGACTCATAGCGACCCCTCCTTGGGTTTCTGAGGCAGTATCACTGCGGAAGTAGATTGCCCCATCTTCCTTCCAAGGAGTGGCTGGTGGTTTTGAACCGCCAGCCTTCTGGGTAGCAGTCAAATATGCCTTAGGCAGTATGCTACCAGAGCTCCTGGCTGTCAGCCCTACTACTGGTAAATCCAAGGGTCAATTTTCAGTCCTCATCTTACTTGATTAAGATAGTTGATCACTCTTTTCTCCATGGAATACTTTCTTCAGTTGGCTTCTAAGAGGCTTCTAAGACATCTTACTTAACTGGTTTTTGCTCCATTTCTTAGGTGCTTCATGTCAGTTTCCCTTCTCTTCATTTCTCTAACCTCTAAATATTGATGACATCCTAGGGGGTCAGTCCTTGCAGGTCTTCTTTTTTCTTATAGTATTCATTTACTAGATGATCATATCCAAATATTACCTCCCAAATTTGACTCCCAAATTTGGATCTCCATCCAGCCCAGACCTTTCTTCTTAATTCCTGACTTGATTACCCAACTGCTTACTGGATATATTAGGGATCTAATAAAGACTCAAAAGTTAACATGTCCCAAACTGAGATATGGCTATTCTCTCAAAAATCTGTACCTCCTACAATCTTCCTCATCTCTGTCAATGACAACTTCATCCTTGTGGGTGAACTAGCCAAAACCTGAGTATTTATTCCTGACTCTTTTTCCCTTGTAACACATGTTCTTCTTTGGCAAATCCTGTTGGGTATATAGAATTTAACAATTTATTACTTTCTCCACTACCACCATGCTGGTCCAAGCCATCATCAGCTCTGGCATGGATTATTGCAGTTGTTTCCTGACTTGTCTACTTGTTGACCCTTTTGGTCTTTTCTCAGTGCGATAGCCATAGTGATAATACTGACATATATCAGATATTGCTCTCTTCCATTCTGAACCCTCTAATGGCCTCCCTTCTTCCTCAGAGGAAAAGCTGAGTTTCTTACAGTAACCCAAGAGGCCCCACATGATCTGACTCACCTTCCCACGTCCTGTTACTTATCTTACACTACCTCTTTTCCCTTTTGCTCCAGCCACACTGACCCCTTTGATGTTCCTCAAATAAAGCAGGCATGTTTCTACCTCAGAGCCTTTGTATTTGCTGATCTTTGCATCTGGAATGTTCTTCCATCAGATATTTGCAGAGCTAACTTCTTTATTCTTTCAGGTCTTAATCAAAATTTTAAAATTCTCCCTCTCTAAGACATTCCCCAGTACCTTCCGTGCTTTATTAGCACCTATCACCATTGAATATATTATATATTTGACTTACTTTGTCTTATATATTGCTTTTTACGCTCACAAGAATATAAGCTGAGGGCGTTAGTGATTTAGTGGTAAAATTCTCACCTTACACAGGGGAGACCTCTGTTTGATTCCTGACCAGTGCACCTCAAACATAGCCATCACCCCTCTGTCAATTGAAACGTGTGTGTTATGATTATACTGAACAGGTTTCAGCAGAGTGTCCAGACTAAGGCAGATAAAGAACAAAGGCCTGGTGATTTACTTCTGAAAATCAGGCAGTGAAAACCCTATGGATCACAATGGTCCAATCCTGTTGGGCATGGGGTCTGCATGACTTGGGAACAACTCAGTGGCAGCTAACACCACCACTACCAACAGATTGTAAGCTTGATGATAGCTAGGATTCTTGTTTATTTAGTTCATTGATATATTTCTAGTGGCTGGAATGATACCTGGCACATGTGGTTCTTCAACAGGTAATTGTTGAATGAATTAATATATTTAATGCATAATTATTAGCATTAAAGTTATATAAAAATAACTTTGATAGCAAAGCTCAGCAGTTAATTAGAAGAGGAGAGAGTTAGCTAGAAAGATAAAATGTAGTAATTGTTATATTTCATATGTCGGTAATGGGGTGTGTGTGTGTTTTAGTCTCAGAATTGGTTACATTGCTATTTAATCAGTAAGCTTTACATACACTTAAAATTTTTGTACTTTTTGTTTGTAAAATTTCAATAAAAAGTAAAATATTAACTCTGCCACAGTGAAAAACATATAGTTGCTATCAATAATTTTACTGGTTTAGATTATCATGAGGGAATGCTCTAGACTTATAATTCTTTCTCTTTCTTGATTCTGGACAGTGAGAAAACATTGGGCCATGTTATAGGCAAATTGTAGACGAGAGAAAGCTGCATGCAAAAAGAAAGTCTGCTTTGCCAAGCAAGTTTCATAGTTTTGAAAGCACAAAGAAGACATGGTTTTAGCTCTAGTTAGATTTGTAGAATAAATATGGAATTAGCCAAAGCAGAAAGGTTTTGGTAATAAAGTCTGAGTACCAGAGTGACCATAGGGTTTAAATGTTATAGATTGAATTGTATACCTCCAAAATATGTACTATAAATTGGCATTTGACTGCTAACCAGAAGGGCTGAGGTTCAAACCCACCAGCCACCCCTTAGAAGGAAGGTTGGAAACTCTACTTCTGTAATGATACCACCTCGGAAATCCAAGAAGGGGTCACTGTGAGTCAAAATCGACTCAGTGGCAGTGAGTTTGGTTTGGTTATACCTGTGGTTGAGGAGTCCTGGTGGCACAGTGACTAAATGCTTGGCTGCTAACGTAAAAGTTGCTGTTTCACATCCACCAATTGTGCCACTCTGTGGAAGAAAGAGGTGGTGATCTGTTTCTGATTACAGCCTTGGCAATCCTATGAGGTAGTTTCTACTCTGTCCTATAGGGTTGCTTGGCATCCATTCCATGTTCCATGACAGTGGATTTGGTTTTTGGTATGCCTGTCTTTTTTTTTTTTTTTTTTGATAAGTGGAACTATTAATATGCCAGATTACTCTTAAATCCATAAATCTTAAACTGAGTTATGAAGAGGAGATGTATATCAAAAAGGTACATAAAGCCACAGGCAGCTGTGGCACACATTCCTTGGGTATGTATAGGAGGCCTGGTGACTCAGTGGTTAAATGGTGGGTTGCTAACCAAAAGGTTGGCAGTTCAAACCCACCAGCAGCTCCAGTAAATAAAAGATCTGGCAATCTGCTTCTGTAAAAACGACAGCCTAGGAAACTATGAGGCAGTTCTGCTTTGTTGCATAGGATCACTAACAGCTGGAATCAACTCCATAGTACCCAACCGACAGTGTGTGTATATATGTATGTATGTATTTCAGATTGGTGGTGTCCATGTTTATAGATTGGAAGACTTAATATTGTTAATATATTGGTACTACCAATAGCAATCTATGGATTCAGTGCAATACCAATTAAAATTCCAAACAACCTTCTTTATAGAAATGGAAAAAACAATGCTGAACTTTATGTGGAATGGCAAAAGGCCCTAACTAGCTAAAGCAGTGCTGAAAGAGAAGAACAAAATAGGAGGACTCAGTGTTCTAGTTACTTAATGCCACTCTGAGAAGAAATATACCACAAATGGGATGGCCTTAACAAACAGGAGTTTATTCTTACAATTTGGAGACTTTAAGTCCAAGTTCAAAGTGCCAGGATCTAGGGGCTGGGTGAAAGTCTCTCAACCTTGGGGTCTAGCTCTGCCTCTTGCTCCCAGCCCAGTGGAGCTAGAGGCATTTCTTCACTCAGACAGCCGCTGGCTGCTGAGGCTGAGAAGCCCCAAGGTTGACAAGTAAGAAGGCACAGTCTTGATATTACCAAACCACATGGCAGGCCATTATCTTAAGTCCATTGTAAGTCCCAAGGTCGACAGAGCATGGCAGGCTGCCGAGCAACGACAGGGCAACATGCAGTGTCCAAGCGTGCTATAGGCTAGAGACCATTCTCAAAGCTTCTCCTTATATACAGGAAGTAGACCATATACCCAAAGGCAGCTACTCAGCTGCTCACAGTAGATTCCTCCATGGAATTGATTACCAGTCTCATCATGGGGAATACTACATCCAGCTGGCCAGCCACTCAACCAGGCCTAGCCAAGTTGACACACAAACGTAACCACCACACTTGGACTTTCTGATTTTAAAAACTGTTACATAGCTATATTAATCAAAACAACCTGGCACTGGTATAACAAGAGACACGTAGACCAGTAGAATAGAATTGAGGCAGCAGAAATAAACCCACACATCTATGATCAACTGAGTTTTGACAGGGGTGCTAAGTCTATTTGATGGAGCAAAGAAAAGTCCGCTCAATAAATAGTGTTGAGAAAAGTGATTTTTCTACATTCAAACCAAAATGTGCAAACTAAAAGCATATACATTTTAGGAGAAAATGCAGGAGCAATGTTGTCCGGCTTATCTTTTAGCAAATTATTATCTGATACAATAACTAAAGGACAGACAGCAAAAGACAAAATAAATAAATGTGACCTAATAAAAATGAAAGTTTATTAAAGTTAATTTTTATTGTACAAACAACAATAATAAAAATTTAAAAATGTTATTAATCAAAAGACTTCTCCAAAAGAATAAAAAGACAAGCTACCAGCTGGTAGAATATCTTTGGAAACTATATATCTGATAAAAATCTAATGGCCAAAATATGTATAAAACTTTGACAACTTAACAACAAAAAGCAATCCAATCATAAAACGGGTAAAGGACTTGAATAGACAGTTCACTAAGTAGGACAATCAGATGGCCGGCCACCAAACACATGAAAAGATGCTCCGTGTTATTAGCCATCAGAGACATGCAAATCAAAAGCACAATAAGATAACATTACTCTCCCTCTGGGATGCCTGAGATAAAACCTGAAAATAATGTTGGCAAAGATGTGGGGAAATTGGAACCCTTCACCATTGCTGGTGGGAATGCAAAATGGTACAGCTATTGTGGAAAAACTATGGCACTTCCTCAGGAGAAAAAAAAAAATTAAAACTAGAACCACTGTATAACACAGCACTTCTTTTCCTAGGTATATATCCAAAAGACTTGAAGACAGAGACTCAAACAGAGACTTGTAGACTGCTGTTCATTACAGCACTACTCACAAAAGCCAAAAGGTAGAAACAACTTAAATATCCATCAATGGATGAATGGATAAACAAAATGTGGTACATACATACAGTGGAATACTCAGCCAGTAGGAGAAATGAAGTCTTGATACATACTGCAATATAACTGGATCTATAAGACATTGTGTCAGGTGAAGTGAGTCAATCAGAAAAGGATAAATATTGTATGACCTCACCTATGTAAAGAGGCAAAAATATAGAGACCAAAGTTAGTGCTTCTAGGGCTGGTGGAAAGGGGGAATTTCTTGTTCATGGAGTACTGAGTTTTTGTTTACTGTTGGAGAAAACTCACTTTGATTAAGGGTAGGGTTGCACAGCCGATTAATGTAATTTCTGTCAGTAAGTTTCATGCCTGTAAAAAATTGAATTGGCAGAAGTTATGTGATAAATATATTTACAACAATGACTAATAATAATGGCTGCTGAGGCTGCTAATGTACAACCTAACACCTCATGGCATTTGGTTCCTTGGTTTGGAGATTTAAGGTCATGGTTTCATGTGACATCCCAGTTAATTGGCCTCATGTTTCTGTGCTACCTCCAAGTTCATAGCATAGTGCCTGGAGCCTTAAAAACTTGCGAGCAGCTTTGCAAGACACAGCAGTTGGTCTCTTTTTGCCTGGCACATCAGGGGAAGAAGGAGAGTCATGTGACTAATTGCCTCCATGAAGAGCTGTTTCTTTGCCGTGAGACTAGAACTAGATGGTATCTAAATACCATTACTGAACATTTTGATGAAAAATTCTGTAGAGACTCCTGATCAAAAGGGGGAAAATACGGAACAGAAGTGCAAATGTGCATGGAATCTAGAATTTCTGGAGCCATAGAGGCTGGATGAATGCCTGAAACTACTGTCCTAGGATAATCTTTAAACCTTAAGCCAAAGACGTCCCCTGAAGTCTTAAAGCCAAACATAATTTAGCTTATCTAGCAAAGAATATCTGCCTTGAACATTATGTTCTTTTAAGATCTATATGGAATCAAATTGACAATAGCAACTTAGAAGTTCGGAATGGAAAATTAGGGGGCAGGGAGTTTATGTTAATGGCGGAGAGTTTTGGTTACTTTATGCTGCTCTAACAGAAAATACCATAAATGTGATGCCTTAAATAATTAAACAGGCGTTTATTCTCTTACAGTTCTGGGGGCTAAAAGTCTGAGTTTAAGTGCTAAGCTTTAGGTGTTGGGTGAAAGGCCCTCAACCTTGGGCTGCAGCTCTGCCTCTTGCTTCTGGTCTACTAGAGCTGGAGGCTTTCTTCACTCAGCTGATGGCTGCTGAGTCTCACAAACCCAAGGTCGACAAACAAAAAGGCACAGTTCCAATATTACCAAACCACAGCAGGCCATTGATTCCAAGTCCATTAAGAGTTCCAAGATGGGCAGACAACGTGGGAGGCCACTGAGATGAAGACTTTACCTAATGCAGGATCCAGATGTGCCAAAAGCTGGAGCCCTTCCTCAAAGTTGCTTCTTATATACTGGAAGCAGACCACATCCCTCTTTATATTGTTATTTAAAAATTTTTTTTTATTGTGATTTGGGTGAAAGTTAACAGAGCAAATTCACTTTCCATACAGCCGTTCACATACATGCTGTCTGATGACATTGACAGTTTACCCCAATGCAACACCTCCCTTCCCATTTCTCCCAATAGTTACCTCTTCCCTGTGTCCATCCCTCCATGCATTCCTGCCCCCTGGACTGTCTCCCTGTGAATAAACAGCCCTTCTTTCTCCCATGATTGTTCTCTCCAAGGGATGTATCTACCTCAGGTACATGTTGAACTCTTATGCCTGTCTTTTATTTGGCTGGAAGCAACAGGTGTGGGTTCAATTCCAGACCTGAAGGGCAGCTAGGGACCATAGTCTCAGTGGTTCCACCAGGCTCTATCAGACCCAGCAAACCTGGACCCC
>NW_006922051.1:388556-401762 GCF_000298275.1 Orycteropus afer afer | reverse complement strand
GGGTTGCATAGTATTCCATTGTGTGTATGTACCACAGTTTGGTTATCCATTCCTCAGCTGATGGACACCTAGATTGTTTCCAACTTTTTGCTATTGTAAATAGTGCTGCAATGAACATGGGTGGGCATATGTCTGTTCTTGTCATGGCTCTCACTTCTTCATTCACCTAGTATTTGAATGGCTGGATCAAATGGTATTTCTATTTCCAACTTTTTAAGGAATCGCCATACTGCTTTCCACGGTGGTTGTACCATTTTACAGTCCCACCAGTAGTGTATGAGAGTCCCAATTTCTCCACATCCTCACCAGCATTTGTTATTTTCTGTCTTGTTGAGCTTTGCTGTTAGTGCTGGGGCAAGATGTTATCTCATTGTTGTTTTGATTTTCATCTCTCTAATGGCTAATTTTCATGAGCATTTCTTCATATGTTTGTTGGCCACCTGAATATTCTCCTTGGTGAAGTGTCTATTCATGTCTTCTGCCCATTTTTTAATTGTATTGTTTGTCTTTTTGTTATTGAGGTGTTGGAGTTTTCTATAAATTCTAGAGATAAACCCCTTGTCAGATATGTCATTGCCGAATATTCTTTCCCAATCTGTAGGTTCTCTTTTGACTCTTTTGGAGAAGTCTTTGGTTCCATATAATTTTCTATGCTGAGCTCATTTTGTTTATGAATCGTATTATCATTTTCTTCATTGCTGTTGTTTTAGTATTTGCTTTATGCTGGTCCTCTTTTTTATTTTGTTGTGAAGGTTTATTGTTTTTCTTTGAGGTTACCCTGTGATTTATAGTTTTCTTCCCAAGTGTAGAACAGTCCATCCTGTCTTATAGTTGTGTTGACTTCCCTACCATCTAGAAGTTCTGGAATGACACAGATTTATTCCCTCTTTTTGGTTGTAGTTGTCGTCATTTGTCAGTTGGTGTCTCTGGTTCCCTGTTTACAATCTTGTAGGTTCATTTACTTTGGATACTTCCATTGCTGGGTTGGTTTCTGGGTTATATCATCATGTGTGCTAATGGTCTGCTGTTGTTGACTGTTGCTGCTTCACTGTCCAGAGGGCTCCCTTTAGCATCTCTTGTAAGGTTGGTCTGGTTTCCACAAATTCCCTTAATTTCTGCTTATCTGGAAATGTCCTAATTTCACCATCATATTTGAGGGATAGTTTTGCTGGGTACATAAATCTTGGTTGGAAATTTTTCTCTTTCACTGTCTTCTCGCCTGCATGGTTTCTGTTGAGAAATCCGAGCTTAGTCTTATTGGTTGCCCCTTGTGGGAAACTTTTTGTTTTTCCCATGCTGCTTCATGATTCTTTCTTTGTCTTTGGTTTTGGTGAGTTTGATGATCATATGTCTTCGTGTTTTTCTTTTGGGGTCTGTTCTGTTTGGGGTTTGTTGTACTTCCAGAATGGATATATTCTCATCTTTCATCACATCAGGGAAGTTCTCCTCCAATAAATCTTGGACAGTTTTCTCAGTGGTTTCAGTTTTCTCTTCCTGTTCTGGAATTCCAATGACGTGTAGGTTATTCCTTTTGATGGTATCCCACGTGAACCTTAGGCTTTCTTCATTTTGTTTTAATCTTTTTTCTGATTGATCCCTTTCCAAAGAAGTATTCAGGTATTTGTCTTCAATCTCATTAATTCTGTCTTCCATTGCATCAATTCTACTCTTTTGCCCTTTCAATGTGTTACCTATTTCTGACAATTTAGTATTAATCTTCTGGATTTCTATCTGTAGATTTAGTATCATTTCTCATTTTTCATTTATTTTGTCATTTTGTTCTTGTATTTTCTTCCAAACTTCTTCTAAGGTTTTTTCTGTGTTTTCCTTGGTCTGTCTCTCAATCCTTTGAAGATACCTAAATATAATTCTTTTGAATTCCTTATCAGGGAGTTCCAGTGCTGCGTCTTGCTCAGGGATATGTTCTGGTCTGTATCCTGGTCCCTTGTTTCTCCTGCTTTATCTTGCTTCTTTGTGTGGACTGTGGTGATCTGTTGTCTTTGAGGCATTGTGACGTTTTTGTGTTTATATTTAGTTGGTGATTATGTGTTGGAGTGACTTGCCCACAATTTTTGTTTTCTTTGTAATCTACACAAGCAGTGTACTGTGTTGTGTTCCTCTATTCACTAGTTGACAGCACTTATACACTCACCACCTGTCTCCTTTCCTGTTGTCAGCCTCTCATATGTCCTTGCCGACCCTGGCAAACAGAGCCCAAGGAGGGGGTCACTGTGAGTCGGATCTGACTCGATTGCAGTGAGTTTGGTTTCCTTTTTCATAATTTACTTGATAGAGTGCTATCACTTAAAATCCAAAATGGCCACTGCTTGTAAACATTCAAAATGGCTGTGCCCTTGGTCACTTTAAATATCCAAAATGGCTGCCACGTGTAGACAATCAAAATGGCTGTACCCTCCGGACAGCAGAAAGTCCACAGCTCAGGTTGTCTCCCTCCTTGTTGTTGCCTTTCCTAGTCATAGACCACCAGAGCAGTTGTCCCTGCAGCCCTTGGTGACTGGGACTGATCTTTAGGTCAATTCTCAGGCTCCAGCACCGCTTGGAATTATTCAGACTGTTGGTCTCATGAGAGTAGCTCACAGTCTGGAGCTCCAAACGTCTCTGTACTCACTGTTTTCATTCAGATTTTTCCCCTAGTTGGTTCCTAATCCACTTCTGTAGTTCCTTTCAAAGCTCAGGGTTCCAGTCTTATTTTCTGTATCTCTGTCAATTGGTTTTTCTTTTCTTTGTCTGCCTATTCCTCCATCTTACCGGAAGCCTATTCCAAAATTTTTTATAGAGAAATTATTTTTTAATATAGAGCTGTTTCTCTATCAATTTATCTGTAATTATAGAGCCCTGAACTAGTAGACATACATAGTGCATTCCAAAACACACCATATAATTTTTATTTTCCTGAACTAATTATTAGTTATAAGAGGAAAAACAGAAAGTAATCTATTTCAAATTCAGATATGTTTCATTGGAGAGAAATATTGCAGTGAGAAAGACAAACACAAATGTGACTCTGGTGGCGTAGTGCCTAAGGCATCTGACTGCTAACCAGAAGGCTAGTGGTTCAAACCCACCAGCCACTCTGCAGAAGGAACACTGGGCAATCTATTTCTGTAGTAATACCACATTGGAAACCCAAGGAGGGGTCGCTATGAGTCGGATCCAACTCGATGGCAGTGAGTTTTTTTTTTTTTTTTGGTAGAGGTATAGCAGAAGCATTTTACACTTGTTTCCTGATACCATCATTGGTGTGTTGTGGTTGACCTTAATGGTTATGATAGGACAGTTTTTACATCTCAGAACAGCATTAGATAGGGAGTTGTCAAAGAACAAATATTCTACATCATTAGCTGAAGTAAATGCTATTATGTGTTCATGGAAAGTGAAACTTATGTGTTGTATTTTGCAAATTTTTTTTGTGACGATTGTCAAATACTGATTAATTTGGATATTAGATAAGATACAGAAAATAGGATTTCATGAGAATTGTGTTACCGTGCGTTGCTAAAGAAATCCTTTTGAGTTGGTGCATGTTAATCTATCATATCATGTAACAACAACAACAAAAAGATCTGTAATTTACTTGGGAGCTCTGGTGGCGTAGTGCCTAAGGCATGTGACTGCTAACCAGAAGCTTGGTGGTTCAAACCCACTAGCCACTCCTTGGAAGGAAGGTTGGGCAATCTACTTCCTTAGTGATACCACCTCGGAAACCCAAGGAGGGGCCGCTGTGAGTCAGATCTGACTCGATGGCAGTGAGTTTGGTTTGGTTTTTCATAATTTACTTGATAGTAACCCTGTCACTACCATGAGTGTGCTGGAAATTCTATAGTTACTGGCTTTGTCCTGGAGTTACCTTAGATCATTAAAGACCTAGGAGGGAGTTTCAAGCATGTATGAGGCAGTCATTTAAAAACAGCAAGTGAACAAGCAAAAAGGAAATGAGTAACTTACTGCTTTGGCTTCTGTTTCGTTAAACAGCTACTCAGAATTTATTTGGAACTGATTTCCTTGGTTTGTCCAACCTCTAGTTTGGGAAAAGCAATGTTAGTAAAAAGTAAAAAAAAATTATAAATCAAAGAGTTTAGACCAAAACCTTTTGACCTCACATTTTCTCTAAAGAACAAATTAAGAAAACAAAGCATTAAAGTATTATTACTAAACATGTATTTAATTTTGGGTTTTAAATGTGAACAATTAAACTATTAAAATGATAATGGAAACATTTTATTAAAAAATTCAGTGTTTCTAAGATACATTGCTTCACATTTACTTTACCTTTATAGTTACATAAAATGTGGGAGAAAGCATTATTGATAATTTCATCGTAAATTTATTCCAGTATGTCACTAAATTGAATGATTTACTTTTTTTTTTAAATTCCTTCTATGTTAGAAAAAAAGACATTTCCTTTTTGTTTGTTTCTAATATGTATTCTTTTTAGTGTGATATTGACTGCTATATAAACAAATTTCAGAGTTAATAGAAACTTTTTTTAGAGCCTTTTCTGTTATAGGAGATCTTTATTGGAAGTGTTAAAATATTTACAGAGTGAGAATAGAAGTTCATTAAATATTAATGTTGGATTGTTTGAGTTATTTATAAGCAGTCATAATGTCCTCAATTAGTTTATCATGCCAGCCTGATAATGGAAGTATAAAAGTTCACTGAATAATTTTTAATTCCTGTTACAGTTTTCTGTACCACATGTAGCAGTTAACAGTCTTGTTCAATTGTAGTTAGAAAAAAACATTGATGGCTAGCAGCTAAACTTTTCTTGAGATTTAGAAAACTATGTTTTGACCATGGTGTTAGAATATGTATTTAAACTAGAGCAACATGTATAGCCTTTGTTATTACTATGATACTGAGTATTAAATTAGGTTTTGTGAAATTATTGTACTTATGACTGTTAATGCTAATTTAATATGATATTAAGCAAAATCCACTGCCATCAAGTTGATTTCCAAATCATAGTGACTCTTTAGGATAGAGTAGAACTGCCTCATAAGGTTTCCAAAGCTGTAAATCTTTACGGAAGTAGACTGCCTCATCTTTTTCCTGCGGAGTGGCGGGTGAGTTTGAACTGCTGACCTTTTGTTTAGCAGCTGGATCTTTTAACCAGCTCCTTTGCTCTGTATCTTTATATGTACTGAATTTTCACCTATAATTTAATCATTGTAGACCTTGAATTTTTTTTTACTTGTAGAGTATACCTGTTTTGACATGTTACCTACAGAGTTCATGGGGTTGTGAGAAAGTTGAGTGAATTAAAGCAGCCTAGCAGTACTTAAAGGAGCTCTGGTAGTGTAGTGCCTAAGGCACTTGACTGCTAACCAGAAAACTGGCGGTTCAAACCCACCAGCCACTCCTCGGAAGGAAGATAGGGCCAATCTACTTCCGTAGTGATACTGCCTCGGAAACCCAAGGAGGGGTTGCTATGAGTCGGGCCGACTCTATGGCACATAACAACAACAGCAACAGCAGTGGTTAAAACCATTTAGGTCCTGCCATGTACTAGCCATAATACTTTGGGTAAATTATTTATCCTCTTTGACCCTAATTTTCCTCATCTGAAAAATGGGAATAATGATTCCAACTCATAGTGTAGGTGTGCACGTTAAAAAGCATATTACACAGAAAGCCCATAGCTCAATGACTGTGATTTTTAGGTAATATTAACATTTTCATTAAAGCATGTGATATTTCTGAGAAAGGCATAAAAACAAACAAAAAAAACCTCAGTGCCATTGAGTCAATTCTGACTCATAGCAACCCCCATTGGGTTTCCAAGGCTGTAAATCTTGATGGAAGTAGATTGCTTCATCTTCCTTCTACAGAGCAGCTGCAGGAGGAAGATGAGGCCATCTTCCTCATCTTGAGGTTTGACCCGCCAACTTTCTGAGCAGCCAAATGTCTTACCCGCTATGCCACCAGAGCTCCTTAAAAAAAGCATATAAAGTATTATTTCATTAGAGTTGAATTAAGAAGTCCTTTTAACTTTCTAACTTTCTTGTTTTTAGCAGTATTTGTGACTTTTTATCCTAGATGTGTGATAATTTAGGATGATTTTTACATGGTGACACACAGTTATGTGATAAGATACAGGCTTAATTGGGGAAATTTGTTAAGTAAAGAACATTTGAAAAAGATCTCCTGGGCAGTGTTTGCACAGGGAGACTGCTCAGGGACAGGAGTGCATTGGAGGGAAGGACACAGGAAGAGGTTACTATGGGGAAGAAGTGGGAAGAGAGCTGTTACATTGTAGAGAATTGCAGTCAATGTCATGAGACGAAAGGTGTATGAACTGCTGTATGGAAAATGAATTTGCTCTGTAAACTTTCACCCAAATCACAATAAAAAATTTTTTAAAACAGAAAGACAGACCTGATCTTCCCGTTATTATTGCATTGCAAAGTATTGAAGTAGGTGCCATTAAACTTAATGTGGGCCTGTGTGCCAGTGGAGCCTTTCACCTCCCTGCCCCCCATTGTTGTTCTCTTTTATTAGGAAGGCACTCTTGTGGTGCAGTGCTAAGGCTTTTTTGACTGCTAACAGAAGGTTGATGGGGGCAGTGTACTTCCATAAAAATTTACCACCTTGGAAACCTGGTGGAGGTAAAAGCATTCATCAGTGGGGCGACAAATACACTTTTAAACTTTGGGCTGTCTAAGTTCAGGTGCTACCTGTTTTTAAGAATTGTCAGTGAAAACCAGCTGTCTAGCCCTTGGGGATTGTGGGAAGTTGCAACTCCCATGTTCTGGGGCTAATGAGCCCCTGCTTCCACAGAGAAGAGCCTGGTGGTATAGTTGGTGGTTTGAACTCATCATCTGCTCCACAGGAGAAGGATGTGACAGCCTGCTTCTGTTATGATTTAGCCTGTTTCTGTTATGATTTACAGCCTTGGAAATCCTAAGGGACAGTTCTGTTCTGTTCTAGGGGGTCGCTGTGAGTCAAAATGGGTTAATGGGTTCCATGGAAAAATAAATTCTGGTGCGGTTCTTTCTGCTGGATTATTTTCCAGGCAACCCCTGGTGAACACCTAGGGGCGTTTTTAGAAAATACTGCTTGCTATAGCATATTATGATACCAGAATATGAAAACTTCCCATTTCAGTAATATTTGTTTCTCAGACATACTTGGGAAACCAACAAAATATTTCTGTAAATAATTTGAATCAGAAACTTTTAAAGTGGTTCCAAAACCAAATCATGTCAGTTGCTGTTGAGTGAATTCTGACTCATTGCTACCCCATAAGATTATTTTTAGTAGGAGGCCCTTGGCCTGATCTTGAGATTCCTTATTTTCTAACATCCTGATAGGATACAGATAGCAGACACCTCATCGTATAGACAGACTGTGAGTTTTATAGCGACATACCTAGATTTAACTCTTATTACCTGCCTGCTTGTTCCAGAAATCTACAGCCACACTAAGATTATTGCCAACATCATTCACAATTCATTTGGGTTTTGCATTTCTTTTAGTTACTTTAGATATTCACATGCCTTCCTCTTGGTTCCAAAGATATATTACCAGTGCTGAGTCTTTTATTACTTCTTTTGTTTGGTATGGATTTTATCTGATTTAGGCAGATGAAATCCTTTTCCTTTTCCCCTCTCCCCATTCTGGCTGGTTTACAGTTCCTGTAGATTGAATTATGCATATCTCTTGGCTTTACCTGATTCTGTGGTCATAAAACTAAAATTATTGAAAATTGAGTGAATATGCTTTAATGATTGCTGTGAAAAGTCTATATTTTTTGTCTCTTTTTATTTCTTCACTTAAAAAGAGCTATTAATAGGATTTTAATTGTTAATAGTTCTTATTTGTAGGTAGAAGTATGGATAGTTTAAATTTTTGCTTTATACTTTTTTGTAGTTTCTGAATTTTCTAATCACTTCTTACTCATTACGCACATATTTAAAACACACACACACATGTTTTCTGTCGGAGGGGAGTATACAAAGGAAATAAGAATGTGGATTCTGCAGTCACACTTTCTGTACCATTTCAACTGTTAGTAAATTAATCTTTTTGGTTTAGATTACTCTTCAGCAAGTAGTTGATAATAAAGAACAACTACTTGTGGAATTATGTGAAGGATTAACTAAAATAACCTATTTAAAGCTCTTGGGACAATGGCCAAGGCATAATAGTATAAGCTCAATAATCATATTTTTTACAAGTGAGGATGGTGAGGCTTAAGCTCACTTTGAACGCATAACCAATCCCTAGAAAAGGACATCATGTTTGGTAAAGTAGAGGGCCAGTGAAGATAAGGGAAACCCCTCAGTGAGGTGGATTGAAGTAATAGTCACAAACAATGGATTCAAACATACCAGTGATCATGAAGATGGTACAGGATCAAGTAATCATTTGTTCTGCTATACATAAGGTCTCCATGAGTCAGAGCCAACTCAGTAACAACTAGCAACACTAAATACTGGCTGCTGTTATCATTAATCTTATTAAAAAAGAAAACAGAAAAAAATCACTGATGTGAACTCTTTCAGAATGGTAACATAAATTTAGATCTTTTCATCAACTCTTAATTTCCTTAATTAGAAGGTCCTTTCATCAACTTTTTTTTCTCTTTAATTTTTATTGTAATTTGGGTGAAAGTTTACAGAGCAAATTTATTTCCCATACAGTAGTTCTTGTTCTTCTTCTGTTTTTTAATTACATTTTATTGAAATTTATGTATAGTGAAATATACAAAACTAAAGTGACATGGGTCATTGGTTTTTTTTTTTTTTTTTGCACTGTTCCTTTACCTCTCCTCCCACCTGTGATAACCAACAAAAAAATGTTTCCTTCCCATATAAACCTTTCCTTGACTTTTTACAATAATGAACTAATACTATACTTTTCCTTCTGTCATTTCACTCAGCATAATATCCTTCAAGTTCATCCATGTTGTGCAGCGTTTTGCAGATTCTGCATTGTTCTTTAGTGTTGCATAATATTCTGTTGTGTGTATGTACCATAGTTTGGTTATCCATTCTTCTGTTGATGGGCACGTAGGTTGTTTCCATCTTTTTGCTATTATAAATAGTGCTGTGATGAACATGGATGTGCATATATCTGTTCTTGTCCTGACTCTCACTTCTTTAGGATATATACCTAGTAATAGGATTGCTGGGTCAAATGGTATTTCCAATTCCAGCTTTTTAAGGAATTGCCATACTGCTTTCCACTGTGGTTGTATCATTTGACAGTCCCACCAGCAATGTATGAGAGTCCCAATCTGTCCACATCCTCGCCAGCATTTCTTATTTTCTGTCTTGTTGAACTTTGCCATTAGTGCTGGACTGAGATGGTATCTCGTTGTTGTGATTTGCATCTAATGGCTAATGATTGTGAATATTTCTTCATGTATTTGCATACAGCAATGCTCACCTGTTTTGTTTTTTGACGCTGACTGCAATCCCCAAAATGTAATAGCTCTCTTACCACTTTCTCACTGTAGTTACCTCTTCCTTGTTCTGCTATACATAAGGTCTCCATGAGTCAGAGCCAACTCAGTAGCAACGAGCAACACTAAATACTGGCTGCTATTATCATTAACCTTATAAAAAAGAAAACAGAAAAAAAAATCACTGATGTGAACTCTTTCAGAATGATAACATAAATTTAGAAGATCTTTTCATCAACTCTTAATTTCCTTAATTAGAAGGTTCTTTCATCAACTTTTTTTTTTTTCGCTTTAATTTTTATTGTAATTTGGGTGAAAGTTTACAGAGAAAATCCTTCTTTCCTGTGTATTCCTGCCCCTGGAGCTGTCTCCCTGTGCACATACTACCCTTCTGTTCTCCCCTGATAGATCATTCTAAGGAGTGTATCTACCTGGTGTAAATGTTCACCCTGTATGCCTGTCTGTTGTTTGGCTGGAAGCCACAAGAGTAAGTTAATTTATCCAGGCCTGAAAGGTTACTAGGGGCCATAGTCTTGGGGGTTTCACCAGGCTCTCAGACCAGTAAACCTGATCTTTTTTATGATTTGGAGTTTTGTTGCACTCCAGTCAGGATCTCCTGCACTGATCCATTTCCATGTGGTTGACAGTAGTAGCCAGGCACCATCTAATTCTTCTGATTTCATGGTCATATAGGCTGAGGTTTGCATGATCCACTAGTCCCTTAGACTAATTATTTTCATGTGTCTTTGGTTTTCTTCATTATTCTTTGCTCTGGATGAGGAGAGACCCATTATTGCATCTAGATGGCTGCTTGCATGCTTTTAAGACCCTAGTCACTACTCACCAAAGTAGGATGGAGAGCAATGTTTTTATGTGGTGTGCTACGTCAATTGAACTTGATGTCCCCCAAGACCATTGTCCCAGGACCCCAGGTCCAACAACTCACTCCATCAAGGTGGTTGACTGTGACTAAGAAGTTGTCATAACTTTGCCCCTTGTTAGTTCTATTTATATGGACATTCTTACAGCACATCCAAATATGTATGTAGAAATATCATCTGCCAACCTTATGTATGGTCATAGGTATATTCCCTTTTGCTTGTTGTTTGTTGTTGTTGTTATGTGCCGTCGAGTCGACCCCGACTCGTAGCGACCCCTCCTTGGGTTTCTGAGGCAGTATCACTACAAAAGTAGGATTGCCCAACTTTCCTTCCGAGGAGTGGCTGGTGGGTTTGAATCGCCAACCTTCTGGTTAGCAGTCAAGTGCCTTAGGCACTATCACTACGGAAGTAGGATTGCCCAACCTTCCTTCCGAGGAGTGGCTGGTGGGTTTGAACCGCCAGCCGTACAATAGTGCACTAATATTTGTCCTTCTGTGATTGACTGAATTAATTCAGCATAATGTTGTCCACTTTCAGCCATGTTATGAGGTATTTCACAAGATTCTACATCATTCTTTAGTGTTGCATAGTATTCCATTGTATGTACATACCATAGTTTGGTTATCCATCCCTCCGCTGATGGGCACTTAGGTTGTTTCTATCTTTTTGCAATTGTGAAAAGTGCTGCAATGAACGTGTTGTTGTTATGTGTCGTCGAGTCGGACCTGACTCATAGCGACCCCTCTTTGGATTTCCAAGGCACTATCACTACGGAAGTAGACTGCCCAATCTTCCTTCCGAGGAGTGGCTGGTAGGTTTGAACTGCCAGCCTTCTGGTAGCAGTCAAGTGCCTTAGGCACTACGCTACCAGAGGTCCCACAACGAACATGGGTGTGCATTATCTGTTCATGTCCTGGCTCTCACTTCGTTAGAATATATATTTAATAATGGGATTGCTGGATCAAATGGTATTTCTATTTCCAATTTTTAAGGAACCTCCATACCGATTTCCATAGTGGTTGCATCATTTTACAATCCCACCAGCAGGGTACGAGAGTTTCAATCTCTATATATTCTTGCCAGCGTTTGTTATTTTCTGTTCTGTTGAACTTTGCTAGTAGTGCTAGGGTGAGAAAGTATCTCATTGCTGTTTTGATTTGCATCTCTCAAATGGCTTATGATTGTGAACATTTCTTCATTTATTTGTTGGCCGCCTGAACATCTTCTTTGGTGAAATGTCTGTTCAGGTTGTCTGGTTATTTTCAAACTGGATTGTCTTTTTGATGTTGAGGTGTTCTATAAATTTTAGAGATAAGTCCCTTGTGAGATATGTCATTGTCTAATATTTTTCCCCAATTTATAGGTTCTCTTTTGACTCTTTTGGAGAAATCATTCGATGCACATAAGACTTTAATTTTTAGAAGGTCTCAATCATCTAGTTTATCTTCTGCTGTTTATGTATTTTGGGTTATACCCGATAGTCTATTTATGCCATAAATTAGGGCTCCTAAGTTTACCCTATATTTCCTTTGATGAGCTTTACAGTTTTAGATTTCACATTTAAGTTTTTAATCCATCTAGAGTTAGTTTTCGTATATGGTGTGAGGTATAGATCTTTTTTTTTTTAAATGGATATTCAGTTTTGCTAGCACCATTTGTTAAAGATACTATCTCTTCCTCATTTAATGGATTTCAGCCCTTTGTCAAAGATCAGCTGATCAAACGTGGATGCACCTCTCTTTGGGTTCTCAATTCTGTTCCAACAACCTATCTGTCAGTTGTTGTACCAATACCAGACTGTTTTGACAACTATGGCTTTATAGTAGGATTTGATATCCGGGAATGTGAGACTTCTCACTTTGTTCTTCTTCAGTAGAGCTATGCTTATCTGAGATCTCTTTCCTTTCCATATAAAATTAGTAATTGGTTTTTCCGTGTCCTTAAAGAATGCTGATGTAATATGGATAGGGATTGCACTGAACAGACTGCTTGGTGTAGTACTGACATTTTCACAATCTTCAGCATTCCTATCCATGAGCATGGTATGTTTTTCCATTTATGCAGATCTCTTATAGTTTCTTGAAGTAGTATTTTGTAGTTTTCTTTGTATAGATCTTTTGTGTCCGTGGTAAGATTTATTCCCAAGGATTCTATCTTTTTGGTAGCTACTGTAAATGATATTGATTTATTTCCTTTCAGAGATCTCTTTGCTGGTGCAGCAGAATCCAACTGAATTTTGTATGTTGATCTTGTATCCTGCCACTATGCTAAATCTTTCAATTAGTTCCAGTAGTTTTCTTGCAGAGTCTTTTGGGTTTTCTATGTATAGGTTCATATAATCTGCAAATAGGGATAGTTTTACTTCTTCCTTACCAATTTGGGTACCTCTGATTTCCCTTTCTTGCCTTACTGCCCTGGCTAGGACTTCTAATACAATGTTGACAGTAGTGACAATAGAGGGGATCCCTGTTTGGTTCCTATTAGCAAGGGAAATATTTTCAGTGTCTCTCCATTGAAAATAAGGTTAGCTGTTGGTTTTGCATATATTACCTTTATTATGTCAAGGAATTTTCCTTCTATCCCTCTTTTGAGAGTTTTTAGCAGGAATGGGTGTTGGATTTTATCAAATACCTTTCCTGCATTGACTGATATGATCATGTGATTCTTTTCCTTTAGTTTACTTATGCGATGGATTACACTGATTTGTTTTTCTAATGTTGAAGCATCTTTACAAATCTAGTGTGCTAGTTCAGTTGTATGTCAACTTGGCTGGGCCTGGTTTTGAGTGGCTGGGCAGCTGGATGCAGTTATTCCTCATAATAATGGACTAACACAGTATTTGTGCTTCTGTGATTGACTTATTTCACTCAGCATAATGTCCTCCAAGTTCATCCA
>NW_006922051.1:376586-388456 GCF_000298275.1 Orycteropus afer afer | reverse complement strand
GAGGAGTGGCTGGTGGGTTTGAACCGCCAGCCGTCTGGTTAGCAGGCAAGTGTCTTAGCCACTATGCTACCTAGAGCTCCCAATCATTCAGCCTGTCTACCCATCTATTTACCCATAGGTTAATGTTTTTATCACTGATAATGCAGTATTGTATATGTAAAAGGGTTTATCTTTGTGTCTGTTCCTCTCGTGCACCTCTCTGTGTCTTACTATTCCTTAGTGTTATTTTGTTGGTCACTCTCTTTGGTGTATTGCCTTTCCCTTCACCCAAATCAATACTTATCTCTACCTATCTAGCAATTTTCCTTCCCCTCCCTTCCCATCCCTGATAACCAACAAAGTTTCTTTCCATATATAAACCTTTCCTTGACTTTTTACAATAGTGGACTAATACATTATTTGCCCTTCTGTGATTGACTTTTTTTCACTGAGCATAATGTCTTCCAAGTTCATCTACCTTATGTGGTGTTTCGCAGATTCCACATTATTCTTTACTGTTACTTAGTATTCCATTGTCCTTTCATCAACTCTTAATTTCCTTCTAGTGAAGTTGAGAGTTTTAATGTATAAAGTTCATGGCATATAATAAATGCCTCTCAAAACTTCTGTTTTTATTAACATTATTACATTGACATGTGAGTGTCCAAGTTAAGTTTAGTAGACAAACCCAGTCATGTACAGAATCAAGTGCTATTTAAACACCTTAAATACCATACCTGAAAGAGTTTGAATCGTTCACATAACAGTACATGTTGTAAAGTATACCCAGGCTACATTCAAAGTTGTCCTTCGGAGGTAATTGATCTGACTTTAAATTTAGTCTGTCTTTTGCTCTATTGGCACATTCAGTATCTTTTTGTGATATTTTTGATTCCTGACTTGACTTGAACCAGTATTTCTCAAGAACATCTGGCCAGTGAGTACGATGTTTTTTAGGGTCTCTTGGCATATCATCAGTCTTAGTATTCTTAATTTTTTTTTCATCTTGTATTCTTGGGCTTACCATTTTTCCTGTCTAATAATATCAGTCACTTTAACCCTATTACATATAATATTAAACACTGGAAACAGCAGTATCTGTACGTCTTTAATTTTAGCCACAGTCCTCAGGTCAAGAGAGAAGTGAATTATTTTTTAATTTACTAACTTTTAAGAGATCTGTGAAATAAGTAGTATGCTTAAAGGTACTTTGTGGCAGAGTTTTGAATCATGCAGGAAGCATCAAAAGAAAATGGAAGGAAAACACAAAGTGACTATACCAAAAAAGAATTGGTCAGTATTCAACTATTTCAGGAGGTTGCATATAATCAAGAGTCAGTGGTATTGAAGAAAGAAGCTCAGGTTGCACTGAAGGAATTGGTGAAAAACAAGCCTGCAGGAATTGGCAGAATACCTGTTGAGATGTTTCAGCAAACAGATGCAGTGCTAGAGGCATTCACTTGTTTATGCTAAGAAATTTGGAAGACAGCTACCTGGCCAACTGACTGGAAGAAATCAATATTTGTGCCCATTCCAAAAAAATGTGATCCAACAGAACGTGGAAATTATTGAATAATGTTATTAATATAAAAGACAAGGAAAATTTGCTGAAGATAATTAAAAAACTGTTGCAGCAGTTCATCGACAGGGAACCACCAGAAATTCAAGCTGATTCAGAAGAGGACATGAAACGGGATATCATTACTGATGTCAGATGGCTCTTTGCTCAACATAGAGCCCCAGGAAAATGTTTACCTATGTTTTATTGACTATGCAAAGGCATTCACCTGTGTGGACACCATTGCGAAGAATGGGTGTTATGGAACACTTAATTGTGCTCATGAGGAATCTGTACAGAGACCAAGAGGCTGTCATTCGAATAGAGCAAAGAGATATTGTATAGTTCAAGATTAGGAAAGGTGTGCGTCACTCTTATGTACTTTTGCCACCCTTATTCATTCTGATGCTGAGCAAATAATTCAGGAAAGTGGACTGTATGAGGAACAACATAGCATCAGGATTGGAGGAAGACTGATGAACAACTTGCGATATACAAATGGCACAACCTTGCTTGCTGAAAGTGAGGATGATTTGAAGCACTTATGATAAAGATCAAAGACTCCAGTCTTTGTATGAGTTACACCTCAACATAAAGAAAATGAAAATCCTCATAACTAGCCTAATAAGCAAGAACACTGTAAATGGAGAAATAATTGAAGTTGTCGGGATTTATTTTTATTTGGATCCACGATCAGTACTCATGGAAGAAGCAGTCAGGAAATCAGATGTCATATTGCACTGGGCAAATCTGCTACAGAAGACTGCTTTAAAATTTTAAAGAACAAAGATGTCACTTTGAAGACTAAGATGTGCCTAACCCAAGCCATGGTATTTTCAGTTATTTCATATGTATATGAAAGCTGGACAATGAATAAGGAAGACTGAAGAGATGTTGATGCCTTTGAATTGTGGTCCCGGTGAAGAATACTGAAAATACCCTGGACTGCCAGAATCGTAAACAAATCTGTCATGGAAGAGTACAGCTAGAATGCCCTTTAGAAGGTTAAATTGCCAAACTTCATTACACCTACTTTGGTCATGTTATCAGAAGGATCATTCTCTGGAGAAGGATATTCTGCTTGGTAAAGTAGAGCGTGAGTGAAAAAGGGGAATGCCCTCAACAAGATGGATTGACACTGTCTGCAGTGATGGGCTCAAGCATAGCAGAGATTGTGAGGATGGTGCAGGAGTGGGCAGTGTTTTGTTTTGTAGTACATAGGGTCACTATCAGTTGGAGCAGATTTGATGACACCTAACAAAAACTAGCAACATTTATATTTTAACTTGTGCACTTTTATTTCTACATAAATGTATGATAAATATTAGCTGGTCGTTGCAGCAGTAAATCAGCAGGGAACTGTCAAAAATTCCAGGTGGATTTGTAAGAGGATGTGGAATGAAGGATGTTATTGATAACATCAGATGGATCATGGCTGAAAGCAGAGCATACCAGAAAGATGTCCTCACTGTGATTTATTGACTGTGTTGAGGCATTCAGCTGTGTGGGTAACAACAAATTATCGGTAGCATTGCAAAGAATGGGCATTTCAGAACACTTCATTGTGCTTATGAGGAACCTGTACATAGACCAAGAGACAGTTATTCGAACAGCAAGAGGCTACTGCATGGTGTAAAATCAGGAAAAGTGTGCATCATGGTTGTATCCTTTCACTATTTTTATTTAATCTGTATGCTGAGCAAATAATCTGAGAAACTAGACCACATGAGGAACGTGGCATCAGGAATGGAGGAAGAAGACTCAGTATGCCGATGACATAACTTTGCTTACTGAAAAGGAAGAAGACTTGTAGCACTTACTGATGGAGATCAAAGGCTACAGCCTTCAATATGGATTGCACCTCAACATAAAGAAAACAAACATCCTCATAATGGGACCAGTAAGCAGCAGCATGATAAGTGGAGAAAAGATGGAAGTTATTAAGGATTTCATTTCACTCGGTTCTATAGTCAACACCCCTGAAAACAGCAGTCAAGAAAGAAAATGGCAAATTTTGGGGGGCAAATCTATTGCAAAAGACCTCTAAAGTGTTAAAATGCAAACATGTCACTTTGAGGACTAAGGTACGCCTGATCCAAGTCATGATATTTTCAATTGCCTCATATGCTTCTAAGGCATTTGACTTCTAACCAGAAAGCTGGAGGTTCAAAGCCACCAGCTGCTCCATGGAAGGAAGATGGGGCAGTCTACTTTCATAAAGATTTACCACTTCAGAAACACAATGGGAGTCTCTGAATTGGAATTGACTTGATGGCAGTTTGTTTTGTTTTTCAATATACGTGTGAAAGTGGGCCAATTGATAACGAAGACCTGTTGATGCATTTTAATTAAACACCATTTTAGTGGTGTTTGTGAAGAATACTGACTATATCCTGAACTGCCAGAAGAGTGGACAATATGTCTTAAAAGTACAATCCAAATGCTTCTTAGAAGCAAGGATAGTGAGACTTTGTCTTGTGAACTTCAGACATACTATCAGGAGGAATTAGTTTCTGAAGATGGATATCATGCTTAGTAAAGCAGAAGACCAGCAAAAAAGACGAAGCCCCTCAGCAAGACGGATTGACAACAGTGGATGCAACAGTGGATTTAAGCATAACAGTGTTTGTGAGGATGGTGTAGGACTCGGTAATGTTTCATTTTGTTTTACATAGTATTGCTAGGAGTTGGAACAGACTTTACAACGACAACATGCATGAGTTTTGTTCTGTGACACACTGGTTCTAAGTCCTTTATATGTATTCATTTAATTGCTAAAACAACTCTATGTGATATTGGCACCATTATAATACCCATTTACAGATGATGAAACCGAAACTCAGAAAGAGTTAACTTATCTAGATCTCGTAAGTTAAAGGCAAAGATGGAATTTGAGTATAGACATACTAAAGCTTGCCTGTTAAGAACTAGTCTAAGGTGCCACGTAATAGATTCTTGTTACCCTTTGTGGCCTGGACATAAAGATTTTTGGTTAAAGATACAGGAAACACAAGAAAGTTCTGTTGTAGGGTGTAGGGAAGGGAGATTGTATATGGATATCAT
Source organism: Orycteropus afer afer (assembly GCF_000298275.1). Taxonomy (NCBI): domain Eukaryota; kingdom Metazoa; phylum Chordata; class Mammalia; order Tubulidentata; family Orycteropodidae; genus Orycteropus; species Orycteropus afer. Next base: position 383,856 of record NW_006922051.1, on the reverse strand, counting down.
GTGTTTATCTGTATCTTTTAGGTTTATTTTATTTTTTAATTGTAAAATATATTAAATAAAATGTTTGCTACTTTATAATCAATTTTACATGCATACATCATTGACATTAATTATATTTACCATATTGTACATCTATCACCATTATCCATTTCCAAATTTTTTCATCACCCTTAATAGAAATTCAGGGCCCCTTATGAAATAATGTCTCTTTTCCTTTCCCACCTATCCCTGGTAACCACTAATTAACATTAGTCTTTATACATTTGCCTTTTCAGGTATTTTAAGTAACTGGGATAATACAATATTTTTCCTTTTGAGTCTAACTTCTTTCATTCAGTATAATATTTTCAGAGCTCATCCATGTAATTATTAAGTAATTATTAAAATGAAGGAAAATTTAAAATACTGTTTTAGTAAATGAAAAGTAATTTCTCTCCCACTAACCTATGATCTCCGTGAGACCAGAGATTACGTCTTTGGTCTTATATTGCTGTTACCTGAGTAGCTAACTTGGTGAACAAAAATTCTTACTCATGGCGATCTCATGTGTTAATACAGCAGAACTATTCTATAGTTTTTTTTTCCGTGGCTGTAGTCTTTATGCAATCAGATTGCCAGGCCTTCTGTGATGCCACTGTGGGTTCAAACTGCCAACCTTTGCGTTAGTAACTGAGTGCAAACCATTTGTGCCACCTAGGAACCACTAACTTAGTAGATACAATTACATTGAAATTGACTTTAAATTTTATATCATTTAAAAAATGAAACAGAAGAGGGTGCTCTTTCCCATGTACTTAAAGTGTTTGGCTCTTTTTCTTTTTGTGGAACAGCAACTTTATTGTGTTTTGTTTTGTTCTTGGTAGAACCCCCAAAGCCTTTTAATTTTTTTTTTAATTTGTTTACTTCACAGTGGACATTATATGTTTCTTATTAGCCTTGTCCGTGTGACAGATTAGCAGTGTGTATCTACCTTGGGGTTCTGAGTTTCTAATTATATTAAGTTATTTTTGTCAAATTGAAAAAAAAAATTAAATGGAAAGTTTTATGAAGAAAGTCTGATTTTCTTTTTCTTTTTTAGAAAAACTGATTTAGCATTTGAATGCTTTAAATCTTAAGAATTCTTTTCATAAATTAAGAACATATAACATTTTGCTGTAGGGCATTTTTTTTTAAGTATTCATGTCTTTTGTAAATCTTCTTTAAATATTGACACTAGTTTTTGTAAGTGAACAAGCAGATCACAAAATCATGGCCGCCTGGATATGTAAAAAAACAAACCCATCGCTGTTAAGTCATTTCGGACAGATGTTGTTGTTGTTGTTGTTATGTGCTGTCGAGTTGGACCTGACTCATAGCGACCCCTCCTTGGGTTTCTGAGCGGTATCACTACAGAAGTAGATTGCCCAACCTTCCTTCTGAGGAGTGGCTAGTGGTTTGAACTGCCAGCCTTCTGGTTAGCAGTCAAGTGTCTTAGGCATTATGCTACCAGAGCTCCTTTCTGACTGATAGCGAACCTTTAGGCAGAGTAAAACTGCCCCATAGGGCTTCTAAGGCTGTAAATCTTTATAGACTGCCACATACTTCTCCCACAGAGTGACTGGTAGGTTAGAACTGTTGACCTTTTGGTTAGCAGTTCAGCATTTAACCACTGCACTACATAAATGTGTACTTACCTTATTTTCATATCAATATTTGTCAGTAATATTAGAATTTTATATTTATAGTTTATTTTTAGAATATTTTAAACAGCTGGATGAATATTACTGACATTTATTAGATATGTTTTGAGCAGTGTACTGAGTATCTAAATTGTATAACTAACTCCTTACAATAATCCAGAAGGGTGGGTGATTTTAATGCCATTTTAATGTTCTGAGACTCAAAAATACTGAGTGATGCTAAAGCCCACATAGCTAGCTAGCAGCAGAGTAGGAATTTGAAACTAGATTCTTTCTGATTTCAAAGCATAGGTCCTTACCCTTGTAGCATACTACTTCTATAGGCAGCTGATATATTTTACCACTCCATAGCTCACCAGAGGCACACTTAATGCTACCAAGAATTTTGTTTTGTTTTGTCCAACATAATTTGCCCATTCATTGGGTTTCACTGCACTTAAAAAATAGAAATTAGTGAAGAAAAACTACTTAGCATTTTCACCTTTCTGGGATAGTCATCTTCTGATGGTAAAAAAAAGAATGACTGAAAACCTATGGGTAATCAAACTAGTGGAAGAGTTAGCATGAGAAAAAAGGCATACTGGAAAACTGTATTCTGATTAGTAAATCTAATAATGATTTAGAATTAAGAAAGACCATCTTACACTATACATTAAAACCAATTCTAGATAGATTTAGTCTAAACATGAAAAATTAAACAATAAAGCTTTTGTTTCTTAGTTGTGGTAGTTAAAGTTGTGTGTCAACTTTTCTGAGCTTGGTTTTGAGTGGCTGTGCAGCTGGATGTAACCGCCGCCCCCCCCCCCCCCCCCCCCCCCCCCCCCCCCGTGATGAATCAACTCCATGGTGGAATCTACTGTAAACAGCCGAGTAAGCTGCCTTAGTGATGTGGTTTGCTTCCAGTATGTAAGAAGAAGCTTTGAAGAAGGTCTCAAGCTTTTTGGCACATCTGGATCCTGCATTTGGCGGGATATATAATATATGTTGTTGGTTCATTTACATTGATCTCATGGCCAATAGCATTATAACTTATAACTAAATGAAGGTTATCATTACATGTATTTTCTCTGTAAGGCACATTACAACAGCCTTCTTATACTTAGAAACACCAAATAGCACTTCAGCACTACACTTGGGAGCATTTTGAATAGTGAATTCACCAACAAAATACAAAAATGTGAAAACAGCGGCACCAGTTAGACTACGTAAAGAAAGCATGCTTACTGTGTGAGAGCTGAAATAGGAACGCATAGTGTTGCTTTGTTCAACCTTAGTTGGGAATGTGCACGCTGAGTAACTTAAATTTTTTGCTACTCTGTTCATGTCTGCAAATGACTGAAAGCACCATAAATACTGCTTTTAGGTTTACAAATAAAGTTTAGCAAGTAAGTGAATTTATAAATACAGAATCTTCAAATAATGAGGATTGTCTGTAGTTCAGAAATAGGCAAAATATAGTGTTACAAAATAGGTTACTGGTTAGCTTTGATGGTGAAAGTGACTGATGGTGCATGAGGGAGGCTTCTGTAGTGCTAGTAATGTTATAAAACTTGATTTGGTGGCTGGTTAAGTAGTTATGTTTACTTTCTGAAAATTCATAAGGTTATATATTACAGTGATTTTTTTTATGTGTGCTTTTTTGTTATGTATATTATATTGTACTTCAGTAAAAGTTTTTTAAAAAGAGTTGGAACTTAAATGGTTTTATCTCCTGTAACTTCATTAATTATGATTTTACAAAGGTATTCAGATCAGTTAAAGACACTCTTTGAAAAGTAAATATTTTTTTCTTTCTTGATGGAAAAAGATTTCTCCTTTTCACTCTCATTCTTCCTTTCCCTAAGATGTTAATATTTAAGTGCTTACTCTGTGTTTAAGCAGTATTACTCCATTCAAACCTTGTATCAACAATCTGTTATATTTTAGAAGGAAAATGTATCTATATTAGTTAGAAATAGAATGAATAGAATCATTACAGGATCTATGTCACCAAGGCCTGGAGGAAAAATAGATAAAGTTGGGAGTGTGAGTGGATGCCCTATGATAATTATTTTCTACTTCCTGCAAAACTGAAGTAAGCTAAAATCTCATATAAAATGTTTATATGTCCCACACTTGGTCATCTTAATAACTTATCGACATGGTTAAGTTCCGAATACCAGGTTGTTAATGCAAAAACATGTTATGTGAAAACGGAGTGATCATATTGTATCACAAAATGCAAGATAACTACATCATGACATAACTGCCATGTGACATTGTTATGAAAAAAACAAAACTCATTGCCGTTGAGTCAATTTTGACTCATAGTGACCCCTCCTTGGGTTTCTGAGGTGGTATCTCCACGGAAGTAGATTGCCTGATCTTCCTTATAGCTGCCAAATTATATAGCAGCAATAGTGCCAGAGCACTGAGAGTCATGTTCCGTCCAAGTTGACACAGCCAATGTTACTCTCTCCTTGTACCTCATCATTCATTACTGCTAGATGTATGTTGTTAATATGCAATATAGATGGACAATACTATAAATGTGAAATATCAGATAATGAGATAGGTGATAAGTGAGGAGTAGGTGTGTTTATACCAATAATAAACCTTGGATTGTGAATCTGTATAAATTGGCTTGAAGTTGGAACAATTTACTGTATTCTGCACAAATAACCTGTGCATCACCATATTATGTTTTTGCATACCACGCAAAACCAAAAAAAACAAACCAAACTCACTGTTATTGAGTCAGATCCGACTCATAGTGACCCCTCCTTGGGTTTCCGAGGCGGTATCACTACAGAAGCAGATTGCCCAACCTTCCTTCCGAGCCTGTCTGTTTCATAAATACGCTATACTAATATTGTATTTACGGGTTGGTGACTTCAGTTTCATTTTTTTCTGTTCAATGGATTTAATGTTAAATCTTCATCTTGGTGCCTGTTGACATGGAGGTTTGGTTTCCTGCAGCAGACTTTAGCAACCTACCCTTGAGTTTCTAAAGCAGTTCTTCTCCTGGCAAGATTCCTTCCCTGTTCTGAAAATTGCTTTTTCCAATCCAGGAAGAAATCATTTTTTCCATCCTGGAAACAGCCCTTACCAGTGGTAGCTGGCCCCAGCTCAGGAGGTACATGTCTGCATACCCCTGACTGGAGAGAGACCAGTCAGGCAGGGGAGGTTGGTGAGCTACAGCCAGACACATTTCACCTTGCCACCCAGCTAGCTGGCTGCTACACCCAGGCCATTTGAATCTCCTGCCCACACAGACGCTGTGGAGTGAACATGAATGAGCTGCAGGTGCAGAGGGGTCAGACGCCCTTTGCTTGGATGAGATAGATCTGACTGGCTGCCCGGCAAAGCCAGTATATGGGACCTGGGTGCACATGGGAAATGGCCTCACCCACCACCGAACTAGCCTGTGCTAAGGCTGTGACAGCCCACTGTTCAGGCCTCTACCCAACCCTCTACCTGTCTCCAGTGTGATGTACCTGGGTACAGATTAGCTACAAGGAACTCAACTACTATCAGGCCTGACCGCAAACTACCCCAGAGCAAACACACAGTTTCCATTGTGTATTTTCTGATTACTAGGATATACTTAACTTGATCCATGACTTCTTGACCATGGCTTATACCTTTATTACATAAATATCATCAGACAGGGCTGGCAGCCAGAACAGGTAAGGTGGGCAAGGGAGAGCCCCAGGCAGCAGGGAGCAGTGCCAGACAGGGCCGGCAGGAACAGGTAGGGGGAAGTGATTAAGTTGTTGATCTTGTAGAATTATATCATGATCTCCAGCATTATTTCTATCTCCAAGGCCAAATTTTCCACCTGCCGGTGATTCTTCTTTGTTTCCAACTTTTGCATTCCAGTCACCAGTGGTAATTAGCACATCTTGATTGCAAGGCTCCAGGAATTGATGGAATACCCATTGACGTGTTTCAGCAAACGGATGCTGCACTAGAGGCATTTACTCGGCCATGCCAAGAGATTTGGAAGACAACTACCTACATGGCCAACTGATGGGAAAAGATCAATATTTGTACCCATTCCAAAGAAAGGTGATCCCACAGAATGTGGAAATTATCGAACAACATCATTAATATGGCACGCAAGGAAGTGACCAGAGAGGTTGGAACAGCTAAGGGAGACAAACTTGTCTGTTGGTTTGTTGTATTGTGGTGGCTTGTGTGTTAATGTGAGGCTGGAGGCTGTGCCAGCAGGGATGCCCATAGTGGACCCATTTTGGTGGGGCTTCCAGACTGAGACTTACTTAGAAGAAGGAAGAGGCCATCCACTTCTCAAAGAATTGGATGGTGAAACCCTTATGAATAGTAGTGAAACACCGTCTGATATATTATTGGAAAATTTCATGAATAGCCCTGAAACATTGTCTGATACAGTGCTGGAAGATGAGCCTCTCAGGTCAAAAGGCACTCAAAATACGACTGGAAAAGAGCTGCTTCATCGGAGTAGAGCCTACCTTAATGATATGGATAAAGTAGAGCTTTCAGGGCCTCCATTTGCTGAAGTGGCACAACTCAGTATGAGAAGAAACAGCTGCAAACATCCATTGATAATTGGAACATGGAATGTACGAAGTAGGAATCCAGGAAGATTGGAAGTTGTCAAAAATGAAATGGAATGCATAATAATTGATGTCCTAGGAATTAGCTGAAATGGACCAGTTTTGGTCATTTTGTATCACATAACCATATGATCTACTATGTCAGGCATGACAAATTGAAGAGGAATGGCATTCATCGTCACAAAGAATATTTCAAGATCTGTCCTGAAGTACAATGCTGTCAGTGATAGAATAATACCCATACACCTACAAGGGAAGCCAGTTGATACTACTATTATTCATACACACCAACCACCAAAGCCAAAGGTGAGGAAATTGAAGATTTTTACCAACTTCTGCAGTCTGAAATTGACCAAAAATGCAATCAAGATGTTCTGATTATCACTGGTGACTGGAATGCAAAAGTTGGAAACAAAGAAGAATCACCAGTACTTGGATAATTTGGCCTTGGAGATAGAAATAATGCTGGAGATCGCATGACAGAATTTTGCAAGACCAACAGCCTACTTATTGCAAATACCTTTTTGGGAATAGAAATAGAATAAATACCTTTTTTCAATAACACAAACTGTGGCTGTACACATGGAATTTGCTGGATGGAGTACGCAGAAATCAGATTGACTACATCTGTGGCAAGAGGTGGTGGAAAAGCTCAATATCTTCAGCCAAAACAAGGACAGGAGCTGATCGTGGAACAGACCATCAACTGCTTATTTGCAACTTCAAGTTGAAGGTGAAGACAATGAAAACAAGTCCATGAGAGCCCAAATATGATCTTGATTATATCCCTCCTGAATTTAGAGACCATTTAAAGAATAAATTTGATGCATTGGACACCAGTGACCAAAAACCAGAGGAATTGTGGGATAACATCAAGAACGTCATCCATGAAGAAAGCAAAAGGTCATTAAGAAGACAGGGAAGGAAGAAAAGACCAAAATGGATGTCAGAAGAGACTCTGAAACTTGCCCTTGAACAGAGAGTAGCTAAAGCAAATGGAAGAAATGATAAGAT
>NW_006922051.1:344717-375316 GCF_000298275.1 Orycteropus afer afer | reverse complement strand
TATGCAAAAGCATTCGATTGTGTGGATCATAACAAATTATGGATAACATGGAGAAGAATGGGAATTCCAGAACACTTAATTGTGCTCATGAGGAACTTGTACATAGAGCAGGAGGCTGTCATTTGAACAGAACAAGGGGACACTGCATGGTTTAAAATCAAGAAGGGAGTGTGTCAGGGTTGTATTCTTTCAGCATACTTCCTCAACTTATATGCTGAATAAATAATCAGAGAAACTGGACTATATGAAGAAGATTGTGGCATCAGGATTGGAGGAAAACTCGTTAATAACCTGTGTTGTGCAGACGACACAACTTTGCTCACTGAAAGGATGACTTAGTCATGAAGATTGAAGACTACAGTCTGCAGTCTGGATTACACCTCAATAGAAGGAAAACCAAAATCCTCACAACTGGACCATTAAGCAGCATCATGATAAATGGAGAAAAGACTGAAGTTGTCAAAGACTTCATATTACTTGGTTTTACAGTAGTACACCAATGGAAGCAGCAATCAAGACATTAGACATCGTATAGCATTGGGCAAATCTGCTGCAAGGGATCTCTTTCAGGTGCCGAAGAGCAAAGATGTTTCTTTGAAGACTAAGGTATGCTTGACACAAGCTATGGTATTTTCAATTGCTTCATATTCATGTGAGAGCTGAACGCTGAATAAGGAAGATTGAAGAAGAGTCAATGCTTTTGAGTTGTGGTGTTGGGGAAGAGTGCTGAAAGTACCATGGGCTGCTAAAAGAACTAACAAATCTGTCCTGGAAGAAGTACAGCCAGAATGCTCCTTGGGAGGAAGGATGTCCAGACTTTGTTTCACCTACTTTGGTCATGTTATAAGAAGGCACTGTTCCTTGGAGGAGGATATCATACTTGACAAAGTGGAGGGACAACGAAAAAGGGGAAGGCCCTCAATGAGGTGTAATGATACAGTGGCTGCAGCAATGTGCTCAGGTATAGCAAAGATCGTGGGGCTAGTGTAGGACTGGGCAATGTTTCGTTCTGCAGTACATGAGGTTACTGTGAGTCGGAGACGACTTGTACCTGACAAAAACAATCATCAAAAGTTATATTTTTGGACTATTGAATGAGGCTGAAATTCACTTTTGGAAATATTTCAATACATGTGGTATATGCATGGGCTTGGTATGCCCTAACTGTTTTCCTCATTTTGTCATTTTCTCCTGTTAAATGTTTGTGTGCATTATTTATGTGGATGTGCTATTAAATATATATATACCGTACAGAAAGAAGTCTGCTGCTCAGATTTAATTTCTTGCCCGATAAAATCACCTGTGCTTACCCATACATTACAGTTTGCCCGGGACAATCCTGTGGGTTATGTCTGTTGTTATTGACTAGTGCTATTTTATGATAACATTATATACTATTACAATAATTATTAATAGCTGCACTAGAGAGGGATAATGGGAGTAGAAATAGAATAAAAAGTCAATGATAGCCATGCAATGTAGAATTCAAAACATTAATTTTTGAAGATCTTTGTCAAGGGTTCTCAAGACCACCTTGATGATTCACTAGAAGGAGTTACAGAATTCAGAAGTTATTATACTTACCATTATAGTTCATTACAGAAATGATACAGAGTAAAGTCAAAAAGAGAAAAAGCACAAATTCTGGAGAAAACCAGATGCAAGCTTGCATATATCTCCTGCCAGTGGAGTCACATGAGGTACTCTTATTTCTCTCAGCAAGAATATGTAACTGCTTGAAGTGTTCCTGAACAGGGATGGCACCCTAGCCTGAGCATCTTGGGTATTTATTGGAGAAGAGTCACTTATGCATGTAGATCTTAGTGACTGAGTTCAGTTACTCAAGCTTCAGACTCCCAGGCAAAGGCGGCTGTTCACCATAAATCAAATTGTTAACATAAACTATCTGGTCAGGCTGGTACAGAATGGCCCAGAGCTTCAGGCATGCAAAAACACTGTTATCTGACAGAATATGTCAAGAGCTCAGAACTCAGTTCCCGAGAATTGGCAATGTACTTGGTTTAATCAACCCAAGACTGACTGCTTAGGTAACCCTTTTTCCACACAAGATCTTATAAGTTAATCAGGCCAGAGTTTGAACGCAGGTGTGTATGATTCCAAAGTCTGTGCTCTTTCTATATGTAATTTTTAATGATCTTTTATACTGATTTGCTATTTAAAAATTACTGATTATATTAGGTGTGGCATGGATTTGGCCTATGCCATACCAGTCATCTATTTTTTTTTTTAAAACTGGAATGATCTGCAAGATACTTTGTAAAGTTGAAAAATACTGTATTTCTTGATAAGTATTAATAATGAGTTTTTTTTTTTAATTTCCTCACATGAAGATAAGGAAATTTTTTTTCAGTATTTTTAGGTCCTATTGCAAGTAATGGTTATAAAACTTTCTAGACATTAGTTATTTTCAGCAAAGTGTATTTTATTTTGCATATTTATATAAGAAAAAGTAGTTTTCCATGAAAAATAATCTTTCATTACTCCTTTCATACTTTATACCATTTTTTAATTTTTAAAAAGAAAAATGTGATAAAAGTTTTAGTTCATATTTATGAATTGTCTGCCTTGTATATAATAGATTCACAATGTTCAAAAGCTTTTAACCTTTTTTCTTTACTTTCCCTAGGTATTTGTGGAAACATTAGACAAATGTTTTGAAAATGTCTGTGAACTGGATTTAATTTTCCATGTAGACAAGGTACTATTCCTATAATGTCCTATCTTCTAAGCTTTCTATTTAAGAAAAATTAAATTGTATTTGTCTTTTTTTGTTAACAATACTATTTTTATTCCTTTATTTTTCAATCTGTAAATTATTTTTAGTATGAACTAGGTAGAAGCTCTGATAGCATAGTGCCTAAGGCACTTGACTGCTAACCAGAAGACTGGTGATTCAAACCCACCAGCCACTCCTTGGAAGGAAGGTTGGGCAATCTATTTCTGTACTGAATCCCGCCTTGGAAACCCAAGGAGGGGTTGCTGTGAGTTGGGTGTGACTCGACGGCACATAACAAAACGACATGAGCTGGGTACTGTGGTTGCTAGAGAAGATTCAGGTCCTGGCCTAGAGAAATTCATATCTAAGGACAGAAACATGGCAATAATGAGTAATGGTGTGTTCATGGGAGTTAATGGGAACACAACTGAAACATCTCTCTCTCTACCTGTTGTTATTAGCTGCTTTTGGGTCAGTTTTGATTTCATGGTGACTCCAACGGAGGAAATTGGATTGAAAGTGGATTTTAAAGGCTAGAAAAGGAAAAGATGGCTCTATACGCAGATATATGAAATACAGTTTCTCTTTTCTTTTTTTGGGAAAGGATTGATATTGTTCAAGAGGAGTAATTTTATTTAGAAAGCATTTAGTGCCAGTGGAGCGTTGATGACACAGTAGTTAAAGCACTATGCTGCTAATAGAGAGGTCAGCAGTTCAGATCCACCAGCTGCACTGTGGGAAAAAGATGTGGCAGTCACCTACTATGAAAACCTTATGGGCCAGTTCTACTCTGTCCCATATGGTAGCTGGAAGTTAGAATCAACTCGACCTCATTGGGTTTTGGGGTTTAGTGTCATTGATGTTGGACTTTACTCAGAGGTAGTTTAATGTTTTAAAACAAGTTTTTATTGCCATTATCATTGCTTCCTCCCCCCGCCCCCACCCCAAGCAAGATAGTTTTTTTCTGCATTATGGAAGTTGGATTGGTAGGTGGGAAGATTAAAGATGGAGAAATCAATTATTCTGTTGCTGTAGAACAGAAGAAGTGAACAAAAGCAGTGGCAGAGGAGTTGAACAAATGTAGAATTGACAGGACTTGATGGCTTTATTGAAAGATGGAGTTGAGGGAAAGGAAGAATCACAGGTTGCTAGGCAATATTACTGAGTATTAGTGATAGGAATTTAGGAGGAAGAGATTCTACATTCACTGTGCACAAATTTTTTTTTCTGGATTCAGTGTGTATAATCAAATAGATCTTATATTGAATGATTACGCCACTGAATGGTCTGAAAATAATCTGCCAAAATTTTATCAAAACAGGATTTTTAAAAATCAGCTTCATTGAGGTGTAATTTGCATACATTAAAGTTCAGTAGGTTTAAGTGTATAGTTAATTAGGTTTTGACAAATGTATATAGTCCTATTAACTACTGTCGTACTGAAGATATATAGAGCAAGAAATGTATTTAAATATTTGTGAATCAAAAGAACATGTCTCTTAGCAATTCTCTGGATCATATTTCTCATTTAGTAAGTGATTTGATTACATGTAATAAATAATTTATGTTAGACAAAAAATTTAAACTTGATATTTTCAAGAGTCTAGTATGTTGATTTTCTGTAATTCATATAATTTATGCTTTTTCACACTTCCAGAAATTCCTGTTATTTATAGGCGTTAGGGTTCATCATATACAAAATGATGTTTTGGCATATGATTAAAATTTTAAGAGTTTTTTTTTTTTTTTTTAATGACTGCCTAAAGCTTATCAGCTTCTATAATACCTCTAGCAATTTTTAAAGAGAGTTGAGCTTCTTATCATAAAATGTAGTAAAACTTCGATTTCTTACTAGAGAATAAAACATTTCCTTAGTAAGAAATTAAGTTCTATTAGTCTATAACTTCTATACATAATATACAACGTTTTCAAAATTTCTATTTTGTGAATATTACATATTCATTTTAGAAAAAAAACAGAAAATAGAGATAAGAAAAATAAATAGAAACCATTTGAATGTTTGGTGCCAGAGATTGTCTTGTGTTAATGTTTAGAATATAAGTATTTCTAGATATTTTTGTTTTGTACAGATATAATCTGGTGACACAGTGCCTAAGGCATTTGACTGCTAACCAAAAGATTAGCAGTTCAAATCCACCAGCTTTTCTGCAGAAGGAAGATGGGGCAATTTACTTCTATAAAAATTTACCACTTTGGAAACCCAGTGAAGGTCTTTATGAGTCACAGTGGACTCAATGGCAGTGGGTTTTTTTGTTTGTTTATTTCCTGTACCTACATTATCTCTCCAAAAACAAGTATTTGCCTTAGTTTCAGCCTGTTGATGGCAGTGGGATTATTTTGAACTTTCAGACCTTTCTGGCCTTCCAACCGTCAGGGAACCCTTAACTGGCTCAACTCATTTTGTCTCAGGGGCAAACACAGAGAGTTTTGCCCACACTCTCACCCATGCTTTTGGGCCACAACTAGATAGTTTAATGGAGGAAGTTACAGGGAATACCCTTTTGTTAACAAGTAGTTTGGGCTAGTTTGTATTGTAGTAATAAACATCAAAATCTTAGCTAGTTAAAACAAGAAAAGTTTATTTCTTATTTATGCTGTATGTATATCATGTTCTATATGCCATCGTTCTGGGACCTGTATTGACAAAGTTACCACCATCTGTAACACTGGCAATTTCTGTGCTAAAGAGGAAAGGAATTTTCATTGGGTAAATTTATCTGCTTTTCAAGATAACACAGATGTTAGTTTCATAGTTATCAAATGCTTTGCCACTACAAACCACCACCACTATGACAGTTACCATGTGCCTAATGCCCAACCCCCAAGCTAGTATCACATTTTCTTTTATTGGTTTGTTACCCAATTTCTCGGTACAAGTTTTAAATTACTGATACCTGTATAAGTTACATAGGCTAATGTTGTGGGACAGTAAAGGAAGACGGAGTGATGAGGCTTGAAGAATATCATCAGTCAAACATCAAAAATGAAGTCAGAGCTCTTTATTATATTATATTATTAGTTAACCCTTTCAAGACAATTACATTCTGCTTTGAATTTTTTGTTAAAACCATGTTTTTAGTAATGGAAGGCATTCAGATGAAATGAAAAACAATTTTTTTGAGTTAAATGGATTTTTATACAATTAGTGGGACACAGATGTCTTGAGGGTTCTCTGGTGCTGGGGTTGGTGAGATGAGGCCTGTTTCTTCAGATTTACACAGTTATACGGACACCCACCAGATGGCAGCTCACACTAAAAATGGTCTAGCAATTTCCCACTAAAACCCCCTGGTGGAAAATATTGGTGAACTCTTAATATGTCTTATGGGTCACAAGAGGGTTAAATTATGTTAATAATAACTCATAAAATCTGTAAAATACAAATAACTCAGTTTATTTCTTACTCATACTACATGGCTTTTGTGCATTTGCCAAGAGGATCTATGTACTTTGTTGTCCTTACTCAAGGACCCAGAAAGAGTGAAGTACTGTTTTTGTGCTTTCATGATGAATAAGACAGGAAAAATGCAGACTGCTCCTTGGCTGTTAAGTTTTTGCTGTGTTTCATTGGCTGAAGTAAGTCACATGACCATGTCTAAACCCAAAGAGCAGGATTTACAGCCCTGCAATACACTGGGAAATACTTGGTGAATAACCAAACCAAACCAAACCAGTGCCATCAAGTCGATTTCTACTTTTACAGCAACCCTGTAGCACAGTAGAACTACCACAGAGGGTTTCTAAGCATGTAAATCCTGTCCTGCAAAGTAGCTGGTGGGTTCAGACCACTGGCCTTTTTGTTAACAGCCCAGTGCTTTTAACCATAGTGCCAACAGAACTCCTAATGGTAAATAGCACCATTTTATTACCTCTCTTGGGAGTAGGATGGTGAGCACATTATGTCACAACACTTTTTTTTCTTTTCATTTATCCCCCCCCCCTTTTTTTTTTTTTGGTAGATTGTTATCTGAGTGAAAGTTTACACAGCAAATTGGTTTTCCTTTCAGCAGTTCATACCCATTTTGCTTTGTGCCATTTATTGTAATCCCATACAATGTAACAGCTCTCTTCCCACTTCCTCTCTGTAGTTACCTTTTTCCTGTGTCCTTTCTTATGCATTCTTGCCCCTGATCTATCTCCCTGTACAAATGCTGTGTTACTTATCCCCCGCAGTTGATTGTTCTAAGGGGTGTACCTGCCTGATATAATTGTACACCTTGTAGGCCTGTCTTTTGTTTGCTGGAAGCCATGAGAGTGAGTTCAATTCCAGGCCCAAAGGATGAGTAGAGGCAGTTTCCAGGGTTTCACCAGTCTCTCTCAGAATGGTAAGCCTAGTCTTTTTTTTACGATTTTCAGTTTTGTTCCACATTTTTCTCTTGCTCTGTACAGGATCTCCAATTTTGATGCCCTTCTGAGTGGTTAGCGGTAGCCAGGCACCATCCAGTTCTTCTGGTCTCAGGGTCATGTAGGCTGAGGTTTCCATGGTTTACTAGTCCCTTGGACTAATTGTTTCCATGTCTTTTTAATTTTCTTCACTCTTTCTTGTTCCAGATGATAGACCAGTTATTGTATCATAGATGGGATGGCACACTCACAAGCTTTTAGACCCTAGTCGTTACTCAGCAGAGCAGGATGTAGAACAATGTTTTTGTGTTGTCACAACACTTTTAATGACAGTTTTAATGGATACAGTTGTCATTTGAGAAATAAGGGGAGATTCTCTTTCTGTTTTCCAATTGAAACATCAAGCTATAAGCAATTTTTGGGTAAGGAAACTTCACAGGAATTTTGCCAACTAATTTTCTTGTTATAATATACATATGATTTATCTTTTGGATAGGGGCACACAGATCTTAGTATTTGAGAATAGTAGGCAGAAATTGCATTTTGTCAATCTAATCTGCTTCTCATAGGAAAGGAAAAACTGTTAATTACCTGGTAAGTGTCAAGAGAAACTCAGGCTGTGAAAGGGAATTTAACAGAAGATCTCTGAGTTCAAATGAGTGTGTTTTTCCATTTCAGTACATAAATCCCTACATATTCTTTCTCTTAAAATTACTTAAGTTAGGTTTCTGGAATTTGTATTATTAACCAAAAAGTCAATTTTTCATCTTAGAAGGATATTTTGAATCTACTGTTTTTACACACTGTACCTACCTAATTGTATGTCTGTTTCTAGTTGGATTTTTATGCTTATTTATGTGAAAGAGGAAATCAAGACTGCATTTCTGAAGTATAGAAAAGAAAGCAATATAAATCCACTGAGAGAATATATCACTAATTTGTTAGCTCCTTAAAAGCATATCTTTGTCCCTTTTGTATCTCTTATACCTTATATACAATATAGGTTTGATACACTTGAATTGAATTGAATTAATCAGATTTTAGAATCAAGCCTGCTCTGTAACTTCTGTTGTCCATGTTGTTTAGAACATTCAGAGTTACTCTCTGATGATTATTTCTAAATGCTAAGGTAGTTGAATGAGATCGCTTGAGTTTCTGTTATCTTTCACAATAAAGCTACCAAAAGCTATTAGGATAGTCTAATTTTCTAACTTCTAAGTAGAACTATGGGAGCTCTGGTGGCACAGTGTCTAAGGCGTTGGACTGTGAACAAGAAGGCTGGCCGTTCAAACCCACCAGCCACTCCTCGGAAGGAAGGTTGGGCAATCTACTTCCGTAGTGATACCGCCTGGGAAACGCAAGGAGGGGTTGCTATGAGTCAGATCTGACTCAGCAGCAGTGGGGGAGTAGAACTATATGTGTGTTTCTTCAATTTTGGTTCAAAGAGTCAGTAAAACGTAGTTTTTTCATTACTGAGAACCAGAAGGAATTGGAAATTTTATGATTCTGGGTAAGGAAAAGACATATAACAAGTAAATTATGAAGATGAAGAATAGTGAGCAAGTAACTTTTTTTTTCTTTTCTAATCTATGTTATTTCTGTTTATATTCACATTTAAATTTCCTAGAAAAGCTACCATTTTCTTCTTACTGGTTTGTAAATAATGGAGCTTAGTGTCATGAGTATCTCTTGCAGAGAGTACAGGGTCTGGTTGAGAAGCTGTATAACAGCTTTTTTTTTTTCTTAAGGCACAAGATAAAGCAAGGAATTATGGGATCTATTGAGGTGGCATTATGAGAGAAAGTTCACCTGGAAACATGTCAACAGAACAGTTAGATAAAATGATTAGAAAATGCCTCTAGATAGTATATTAAGTTCATTTTAATTTGAGGGTGGGTGGATAGGGTAGAAGAAGATTGCTATTTTTACTTGAGGGAAGGTATTAGAGTAAGTCCAGAATGATACTTTAAATAAAATTAAAGGAAAACGATACTTATAAAAAGGTAGAAACTCATAGGGATAATTATAGTAATTTTTAAAAAAGTACATGTAAGGAGACTTAAATGTTTAGAGCTGAGAAATGAGTTAACCTGTTGGATAGGGGAAAATCCCTAGGTTTTAGTGAACTATAATTAGGCTGTGCTACTTTTATTTTAAAATTAGCATAGGATTAGAATGAAATAATTGAAACCATGAAATCCTTTAAAATATTGGAAAAGAAGAGTAACGGAAACTAAGGAAGAATTGGAACAGTGAGCAAAATTTAAAGACACCAGAATTTTGGAGAAAGAAAAATGGTTGATAATTTAATAAGCATATTTATGTCTGTTGATGAAATATATAAAATTTTATTTACCACATTATATCAGAAATTCTACATAAGAAAACAATAAACAAAATTACATAAATATTAACAGGGATTTCATTTAGTTAATAAAACTTAGACAATTCTTCTTCTATTTTTTTTCTTAAGGCGCATGTGTATTAAGTTTTTGGTCACAAGTGAAAGAAGGAATTAAAACTAGCTTAAGCAAAAAGAATTTATCGGCTGGTATGAATAAAAAAATCCCAAGGACACGCATTGGCTCCAGGTCTGCCTGGACAATGTACTCATTTGATAATATTAGGAATCGCCCTTATCCATCTTTTACCTTAGTTTTCCTTCCTGTTGCCCTCATTCACAGGTATTTTATTCTCAGACATGCCATGGTAACTACTCATAGCTCAAGGCTTCCATCCTGGTAGCTTAGAAGACCCTACCCAAAGAAAATACCCTTTTCCCCAATAGTTCCAAGAATAAAATTGCTGGGCTGATGCCTGTTTGCCAAGTTGAGTGTCCTTCCCTTCCCCCACTTCCTGAACTAATCACTGTGGCAGTCCTCACTTGTTAACACTACTGGAACAAAGCTTGAGAACCCAGTACAAAGGCAGGAGAGCTGAAGATTCTGTGAAGAGCTTGGTTTGGAGGATTTGTTACTTTGACATAGACAATTATGAATGTGTTCTGCCCACTCCATCCCATCCTCTCCCTTCCTCCCAAAATGATCTAGGTGAAGGAGATACTTTGGAGGTCTGAGCGTCTTTCTTAACCTTGAGGCTGGGAGAATGGAGATTTATGAACAGAGTGGTTTCCATTAGCTAGGTCCTTCATGAGGAGTTTGGCAGCCTATCCTTAAACCAGAGTCCACAGAGTGAGAGACCCCTTTGCCTTTCACCAGCTAAAGATTGGCTATTAAGGATATATTGGCAGCCAGACCAAAATGGATGTCAGGAGAGACTCTGAAACTTGCCCTTCAATGAAGAGTAGCTAAAGCAAATGGAAGAAATGACAAGATAAAAGAGCTAAACAGGAGATTTCAAAGAGCAACTCAAGAAGACAAAGTCAGTTATTATAATGAAATGTGCAAAGACATGGAATTGTAAAGCCAAAAAGGAAAAAACACGCTCAGCATTCTCAAGCTGAAAGAACTGAAGAGGAAATTTAAGCTTTGAGTTGCAATAATGAAAGATTCTACGGACAATATATTGAATGATTCAGGAAACATCAAAAGAATATGGAAGGAATACACAGAGTCACTGTACCAAAAATAATTGATGTTCATCCATTTCAGGAGGTGGCATATGATCAAGAACCAATGGTAATGAAGGAAGAAGTCGAAACTGCACTGAGGGAAGTGGCGTAAAACAAGGCTCCAGGAATTGACAGGATATCAATTGAGATGTTTCAACAAACAGATGCCACACTAGATACACTCATTCAGTTATGCCAAGAGATTTGGAAGACAATTACCTGGCCAACTAACTGGAAAAGATCCATATATGTACCCTTTCCAAAGAAATGTGATTCCACAGAATGTGGAAATTATCAAACAATATCGTTAATAATGCACGCAAGTAAAATCTTAATCTGAAGATAATTCAAAAACAGTTACAGCCGTATATTGACAGAGAACTTCCAGAAATTCAAATTGGGTTCAGGAGAGAACATGGAACAAGGGATATCATTGCTGATATCAGATGGATCTTGGCTGAAAGCAAAGAATACCAGAAAGATGTGTACTTGTGTTTTATTGACTATGCAAAATTATGGGTAGCTTTGAGAAGAATGGGAATTACAGAACACTTAACTGTACTCACGAGGAACCTCTACGTAGACCCAGGAGGCTGTCATTCGAACAGAATAAGGGGACATTGCATGGTTTAAAATCAAGAAGGGAGTGTGTCAGCATTGTATCCTTTCACCAGACTTGTTCAGTCTGTAAGCCAAACAAATAATCTGAGCAGCTGGACTATATGAAGATGAACGTGGCATCAGGAGTGGCATAATGCGTTAACAACCTCTATTATGCAGATGACACAACTTTGTTCACTGAAAGGATGACTTGAAACACTTACTGATGAAGATTGAAGACTACAGTCTGCAGAATGGATTACACCTCAATATAAAGAAAACCAAAATCCTCACAACGGGACCAATAAGCAGCATCATGATAAATGGAGAAAAGTTTGAAGTTGTCAAACTTCATATTACTTGGTTCTACAGTCAACACCAGTGGAGGCAGCAGTCAAGATATTACATGTCTTATAGCATTGGACAAATCTGCAAAGGAGCTCTTTCAGGTGCTGAAGAGCAAAGATGTTTCTTTGAAGACTAAGGTGTGGTTGACACAAGTCATGCTATTTTCAGTTGCCTCATAGGCATGTGAGAGCCGGACAGTGAAAAAGGAAGACTGAGTTGTGGTGTTGGCAGAGAATGCTGAAAGTACCATGGGCTGCTAAAAGAACTAACAAATCTGTCCTGGAAGAAGTGCAGCCGGAATGCTCCTTGGAAGCGAGAATGGCCAGACATTGTCTCACCTACTTTGGTCATGTTGTAAGAAAGGATCATTCCCTGGAGAATGATACCATGTTTGGCAGAGTGGAGGGACAGTGAAAAAGGGGAAGGCCCTCAGTAAGATGGATTGACACAGTGGCTGCAACAATGGGCTCAAGTGTAGCAAAGATCGTGGGGTTTGGCACAAGATCAGGCAGTATTTTGTTCTGCTGTACACGAGGTTGTCATGAGTCAGAGATGACTTGACAGCACCTAACAACAACAGACCTGAGTATCAATAAGCCACCAGAGAAAAAGAACTTACATCTCATCAAGAAGAGATGAGAACAAGTTGAATAATTAGAACACATACCCAATGAGAAAAAAACTATAAGAGAGGTGAGGTTTTTTTTCTCTCTCTTTTTCTAATTTTTTATTGTGATTTGGGTGAAAATTCACAGAGCAGATTCATTTTATTCTCAACAGTTCATATACATTTGGTTTCATGGCACTGATTACAATCCCAACAACAAACAGCTCTTCTCCCTGTGACTGCCCCTTCCCTGTGTCTTTATCTGTGCATTCCTGTCTGTCCAGCTTTCTCCCTATGCAAATGCTGCCCTTTTGATCTCTTACGGTTGATTGTTCTAAGGGATGCATCTCCCTGGGGTAAATATTCTGCTTATAGGCCTTTCTACTGTTTGGCTGTCAGCTAATCCACAAAAGTGAGTCCAGTTCTAGGACCAAAGGATAACCCAGGGCCATAGTCTTGGGGGTTTCACCAGTCTCTATCTGACCATTAATTCTGGTTGTTTTTGTGTTTCTGAATTTTGTTCCACATTTTTCCTCCCACTCTATCCAGGATCTCCAATTTTGATCCCTTTCTGAGTGGTTGGCATTGGTAGCAGGGCATCATCTAGTTCTAGTCTCAGGGTCCATTATATCTTTGGACTAAGAAAAAGCTGGGGGGAGGCAAGACAGTGAGGAAGCAGAGGAAGGGTTCCAGGTAAGGCTGGGAACCCAGGCCATGGCCCTCCCATGCGGCGGGAAAGCAGAGAAAAAACCGAGGGGCAGGGTGAGAACGAGGACAGAAGGAGGAAGCAAAGGCAGGCCATGCCCCTCCCAAGCAGGGGGAAAGAGGCAGGGATCTATGTAAGGGGAAGGAGGGGAAGGTGGAGAGGTATTAAACAGCTAAGGGAGACAAACTTGTCTGTCAGTTTGTCTTACTGTGGTGGCATGTTGCTGTGAGGTTTGGTACTGTGCCACCAGTGTCTCAAACCCAGTAGGGTTACACATGGTGCACAGGTTTTAACAGCTTACAGACTGAGACAGACAAGGAAGAAGGAGGAGGCCATCCATTTCTCAAAGAATTGGCCAGGGAAAACATTATGAATAGCAGAGAAACGCTGTCTGATACAGTGCAGGAGGATAAGCCACTTAGGTCAGAAGACTCTCAAAATAGGACCAGGAAAGAGGAGCATCATCAGAGTAGAACCAGCCTTAATTATAGGGATAAGGTAAAGCTTTTGAGACCTCAGTTTGGTGACGTGGCACAACTCAAATTGAGGAGAAACAGCTGCAAACATCCATTAATAATTGGAACATGGAATGTACGAAGTATGAATCTAGGAAAATTGGAAGTTGTCAAAAATGAAATGGAGCACATAAAGATTGATATACTAGGGGTTAGTGAGCTGAAATGGACTGTTTTGGGCCATTTTGAATCAGACCACCATGTGGTCTGCTATGCTGGGAATGACAATTTGAAGAGGAATGGCATGGAATTCATCATCACAAAGGATGTTTTAAGATCTGCTCTGAAGTACAGTGCCGTCAGTGATAGGATAATATCCATACGCCTACAAGGAAGACCAGTTAATACACCTATCATTCAAATTTATGCACCAACTACCAAAGCCAAAGATGAGGAAAGTGAAGATTTTTATTAGCTTCTGCAGTCTTAAATTGACCGAACATGCAATCAGGTGTGTTAATTATCACTGGTGACTGGAATGCAGAAGTTGGAAACAAAGAATTACCAGCAGTTGAAAAATTTGGCCTTGAGGACAGAAATGATGCTGGAAATTGCATGATAGGATTTTGCAAGACCAACGACTTATTCATTGCAAATACCTTTCTTCAACAACACAAATGGCAGCTATACACATGGACTTCACCAGATGGAATACACAGGAATCAGATTGACTGCATCTGTGGTAAGAGGCAGTGGAAAAGCTCAATATCTTCAGCCAAAACCAGTCCGGAAGCTGATTGTGGATCATCACCTGCTCATATTCAAGTTCAAGATTAAGTTAAAGAGAGTTAAAACAAGTCCACGAGAGCCAAAATATTTTGAATATATCCCTCCTGAATTTAGAGACCATCTAAAGAATAGATTTGATGCATTGAACACCAGTGACTGGAAACCAGAAGAATTGTGGGATGATATCAAGAACATCACCCATGAAGAAAGCAAGAGGTCACTAAAAAGATGAGAAAAGAAAAAAAGAGCAAAATGGATGTCAGAAGAGACTCTGAAACTTGACCTTGAGCAAAGAGTAGCTACAGCAAATGGAAGAAATGACAAGATAAAAGTACTGAACAGAAGATTTCAAAGAGCAGCTCGAGCAGACAAAGCCCATTACTATAATGAAATGTGCAAAGACCTGGTGTTAGAAAACCAAAAGGGAAGAACATGCTTGGCAGTTCTCAAGCTGAAGGAACTGAGGAAAAAATTTAAGCCTTGAGTTGAAATATTGAAAGATTCTATCTACAATATATTTAATGATGCAGAAAGCATCAAAAGAAGATGGAAGGAATACACAGAGTGACTGTACCAAAAAGAATAGATAGATCTTCATCCATTTCAGAAGGTGCCATATGATCAAGAACCAATGGTATTGAAGGAGGAAGTCAAAGCTGCAGTGAAAGAATTGGCGAAGGACAAGGCTCTGGGAATTGATGGAAAATTATTGAGATATTTCAACAAACGGATGCTCCATTGGAGGCACTCACTCAGTTATGCCAGGATTTGGAAGACAGCCAACTGGCCAACTGACAGGAAGAGATCCATATTTGTACCCATTCCAAAGAAATGTGATCACACAGAATGTGGAAATTATAGAACAATATCATTAATATCGCACCCAAGTAAGATCTTACTGAAGATAATTAAAAAATGGTTGCAGCATTATATTGACAGAGAAGTTCAAGAGGTGCAGGCTGGATTCAGAAGGGGATGTGAAACAAGGGATATCATAGCTACTGTCATTGGATCCTGGCTCAAAGCAAAGAATACCAGAAAAATGTTTACTTGTGTTTTATTGACTATGCAAAGGCATTTGATTGTGTAGATCATAACAAATTGTGTATGACATTGAGAAGAATGGGAATTCCAGAACATTTTATTGTGCTCATGAGGAACCCATACATTAACCAGGAGGCTGTTGTTCAAACAGAACAAGGGGACACTGCATGGTTTAGAATCAAGAAGGGAGTGCTTAAGGGTTGTATCCTATGCTGAGCAGATAATCTGAGAAGCTGGACTATATGAAGAAGAATGTGGCATTGAGATTGGAGGAAGAATCGTTAACAACCTGCGATATGCTCACGACACAGCTTTGCTTGGTGAAAATCAGAAAGTGACTTGAGGCACTTACTGATGAAGATTGAAGAATATAGTCTGTAGTATGGATCACATCTTAATATAAAGAAAACAAAAATCCCCACAACTGGACCTATAAGCAGCATCATGATAAACAGAGAAAAGGTTGAAGTTGTCAAAGACTTCACATTGCTTGGTTCTACAATCGATGCCAGTGGGAAGCAGCAGTCAGGACATTACAAAATGTATAGCAAGGGATCTCTTTCAAATGCTAAATGAAGAGCAAGGATGTCTCCGTGAGGACTAAGGTGCGCCTGACACAAGCCATGATATTTTCAGTCACCTCATATACATGTGAGAGCTGGACAGTGAATAAGGAAGACCAAAGAAGAGTTGATGGTTTTGAGTTGTGGTGCTGGCAAAGAATATCGAAAGTACCGCAGAATGCTAAAAGAACTAATACATTTGTCCTGGAGGAAGTGCAGCCAGAATGCTCCTTGGAAGCAAGAACGGCCAGATTTCGTCTTACCTACTTTGGTCATGTTTTTGGTCATGTTGTCAGAAGGGACCATTCCCTAGAGAAGGATGTCATGCTTGGGAAGGTGGACGGTCGGCAAAAGTGAGGAAGCCCTCAACGAGGTGGATTGACACAGTGGCTGTGACAATGAGCTCAAGTATAGCAAGGATCATGGAGCTGGCATGGGACCAGGCGGTGTTTCGTTCTGCTGTGCATAGGGTTGCTATGAGTTGGACCTGACTCGACGGCACCTAACAACAGCAACAACAAATTATTTCAAAAGACTTGGATTTTCTTCACTCTTCTTTGCTCCAGACAAGAGAGAGTTGCATCTTAGGTGGCTGCTTGAACACTTTTAAGACCCCAGTCACTACTCACCAAAGTGCAATGTAGAACACGATTTTTATGTATGAGGTTGTGCCAGTTGACTATGATGTCCCCTGAGAATATGGTCCTGAGAGCACAGGCCCCAGTGATTCTCTCCCTCAAGGTACTTGGTTGTCTCTGAGTAGCTACTCCAAATTTGTCCTCTGTTATTTTTGTAGTATATGTGGATAATTTTGTAGCAGAAGTATGTATGTAAGACAATTTTCAGCCAAATCTATCTTTGGTATTGGGTATATTCCTGTTTTCCTACCCCCACCTGATCTTATCTGTCTGTACATTTAGCTATATAGCCTAGTGTTTTGTGCCACTGGTAATACAGTATTGTGCATGTCATAGTATTTGCCTATGTTGTCTGTATCTTTTGTGCACATTTCCGTGTCCTCCCATTCCCCGTTGTCACTGTGCTGGTCATACAATCTTTCCATATCGCCCCACCCTGCACCCAAATCAACATGTGACCCCCAAGTAGTCAGAAATTTTCCCTCTTCTTCCATCCCATCCCCAGTAACCAACAAAGTGAATTTCTTTCCCTGTATAAACCTTTCTTTGACTTTTTACCACAATAGACTCATACAAATTCACCAGCCTCTCCTCGAAAGGAAGATTGGGCAATCTATTTCTGTAGTGATTCGTCTCGGAAACTCAAGGAGGGGTCTCTATGAGTCTGATCCAACTTGTTGCCAGTGAGTTTGGTTTTGTTTGGTTTATGATTGACTTAATTTCACTCAGCATAATGCCCTCCAAATTCATCCATATTGTGAGATGATTCATATATTCAACATTATTATTTTATGTTGCATACTATTCCATTGTGTGAATGTACCATGGTTTGATTATCCATTTATCTGTTGATAGGTATTTAGGTTGTTTCCATCTGTAGGCTATAGTAAATTGTGCTGTGATGAACATGGCCAGTGTGCATATGTCTATTCGTGTCCTGGCTCTCATCTCTTTAGGATGTTTTCCTAGTAATGGAATTGCTATATCAAATGGTATTTCTATTCAATTTTTTAAGGAAATGCCATACTGTTTTCCACAGTGGCTGTAACATTTTGCAGTCCTACCAGCAGTGTGTGAGAGTACCAATCTCTCTGCACCCTCACCAGCATTTGTTATTTTCTGTCTTGTTGAACTTTGCTATTATTGCTGGGGTAAGATGATATCTCGTTGTTTTAATTTGCATCTCTCTAATAGCTAATGATTGTGAGCGTTTCCTCATGTGTTGGTCACTTGTATATCTTTTTTAGTGAAGTGTCTGTTCACGTTCTTTGCCCATTTTTGAATTGGATTGTTTTAGTGTAGAGGTGTTGAAGTTTTCTATAAATTTTAGAGGTAAGTACCTTGTTAGATATGTCATAGCCAAGTATTTCCACCCAACCTATAGGTTCTCTTTTTACTCTGAGAAGTCTTTTGAGCCACATAAGAATTTAAATTTGAAAAGGTCCCAGTCATCTAGTTTCTCTTCTACTGCTTGTGCATTTTGGGTTATGATTGATACTCTGTGTATGCTGTAAATTGGCATATTGCCTAAGGCATGTGACTGGTAACCAAAAGGCTGGTGATTCAAACCACCAGCCACTCCTCAGAAGGAAGATTGGACAATCTGCTTCCAAAGTGATACCACCTTAGAAACTCAAGAAGGGGTCACTATGAGTTGGATCCAACTCGACGGCAGTGCATTTGGTTTTGGGTTTTTGGTAGTAGTGTTTTGTAGTAGTGTTTGTATAGGTCTTTTGTTTTCCTGGTAAGATTTATTCCTAACTATTTTTTCTTTTTGGTAGCTATTGTACATGGTATTGTTTTTCTTTTCAGAAATCTCATTGTTATAGAGAGATATAACTGATTTTTGTATATGGATCTTGTATCCCACCACTTTGTTTAACCTTTCTGTGTTAGGCTGGTTTTCTAGAAGAGCAAAACCAGTAAAGCTTCCAGCGAGAGAGGAATTTATCTTAGGAAAATGGCTCACACAGGTATAGAAGCTGTCAGGTCTCAAGTTTCTGGATCAAATGTCAAGCTGGAGGCTTTTCCTGACTCGTGCAGCTGCAGGGGCTGAAGAGCTCAAGGTTAGCAGGTAGTATACCGGCTGTTCATTTCAGTGGGTGATGAATCCAAGATCACCATGAAGAATGGTGAATAGTTTGCTAATGGACAGTTATAGGCAGTACAGCAGGATCCAGATCCACAGAAGGTTCTTCCCTTTTCCCAGGATGTCCATATATATATTGGAAGCAGGCCATACCCCTAAGGAAACTCCCTTTCAATGGATTGGCTGCTCAAAGCATATACTTCTGATCTCATCATGGGAATAAAACACATCACAACTGCTTAAACCACTCAAAATCATGGTCCAGCCAAGTTGACACACAATCCCACCTATCACACTTTCTATGTAGCTTCAGTAGTTTTCTTCCTAAGTCTTTTGGGTTTTCCTATGTACAGGATTCTGTCCTCTGCAAATAGAGATAGCATTACTTCTTCTTTGCCAAATTGGATGCCTTGTATTTCTCTTTCTTGCCTTATTGCCCTGGCTAGGACTTTTAATGATAATCTTAAGTAGAAGTGGTGATAAAGAGCATCCTTGTCTGGTTCCTGTTCATAAGGAGAATGCTTTGAGTCTTTCTCTGTTGAGAATATTGTTGGCCATTGGTTTTACATATTGTTGTTGTTATGTGCCATTGAGTCTCTCTGATGCATAGCGACCTCTCCTGGGGTTTCTGAGGCAGTATCGCTATGGAAGTAGATTGCCCAACCTTCTCTCTGAGGAGTGGCCAGTGGGTTTGAACTGCCAGCCTTCTGGTTAGCAGTCAAGTGTCTAAGGTACTATGCTACCAGAGAGCTCCTTAGTTTTGCATATATGCCCTTTATTATATTGAGAAATTTCTCTTCTGTTCATATTTTACTGAGAGTTTTTATCAGGAATGGATATTGGATTCTGTATCAATTGGTATGATCCTATGTTTCTTTCCCTTTGTTTTATTCATGTGATGGGTTACATTGATTATTTTTCTGATGTTGAACCGTCCTTGCATACCTAGTATGAATTCACTTGGTCATGTTGTATTACTTTTTTGATATGTTGTTGGATTCTGTTCGCTAAAATTTTGTTGAAGAATTTTGCTTCTTTGTCTATGAAGGATATTGGTCTGTAGTTTTCCTTTTTTATTTGTATCTTTACCTGATTTGGTATCAGAGTTAAACTTGCTGTATAGAATGAATTTGGGACTATTCCATCCTTTTCTATGTTCTGGAGTAATTTGAGTAGTATAGGTGTCACCTCTTCTCTGAACATTTGATGGAATTCTCTAATGAAGCCAGTCTGGACTAGGACTTTTTTTGTGGGGAGGTTTTTATGACTTGCTCTATTTCTTCTGTTATGGGTCTGTTCAAGTATTCTAGCTCAAACTGTGTTAGTTTGGGTAGGCCGTGTGTTTCTACAGTTATGTCCATCTCTTCTAGGTGCTTTAATTTCCTGGAATACAATTTTTCATATTATTCTGTAGTTACCTTTTTTATTTCAATTGGTTCTGTTGTGATGTTGCTCCTTTTACTTATTATTTGTGTTATTTGCATCTTCTCTTTCTTTTCTTTTTTATATTTTCCAGTGATTTGTTGATTTTATTAATCTTTTTGAAGAATCAGATTTTAGTCTTTGATTTTCTGTATTGTTTTTGTTTTTTCTGCTTCATTTATTTCTGCTATGATCTTTATTATTTTCTTTCTTCTGGAGGCTATAGGTTTCTTTGGTTCCTGTTTTTGTAATTTTTGGAATTGTTGACTTAAAGGGTTAATTTTGATTCTTCTTTTTTGATTGTGCATTTATTACTGTAAATTGACTTCTGAGTACTGTTTTCACTGTATCCCAGAGGTTTTGGTAAGTTGTGTTTTCATTCTCATTTATTTTTAGGGATTTTTAAAATTTCATCCTTTATTTTTTCTGTTACCCAGTATTTGTATTTTATTTCCATGTATTTGACTTTTTTCCCTTGGTCTTCCTATTAGTGATACCTAATTTTATAACATTGTGATCTGAGAAGATGCTTTGTAGTATTTCAAAGTTTTTAAATTTATTTAGGCTTGTTTTGTGCCCTAACATGGTCTGTTCTGGAGAATGATCTATGTGTACTGTAGAAAAATATGTATTGTGTTTTTGTTGGGTGGAATGCTCTGTATATGTCTGTGAGGTCAAGTTGGTTGATTGTGTTGTTGAGATCTTCTGTATCTTTGTTTAGTTTTTTCCTAGTTGTTCTGTCTTTCATCAAAATTGGTATGTGTTGCTATTGTAAAATTGTCTAGTTCTCCTTTCAAGTCAATTAATGGTTGCTTTATGTATTTTGCAGCTATTTCATTAGGTATATAAATACTCATTATGGTAATGTCCTTTTGGTCAACTGACACTTTTAACATTAAATAATGCCCTTCTTTGCCCTTTATGTTGCTATTTACCTTGAAGTCTATTTTATCAGAAATTAATGTTGCCAATCCTGCTCTTTTTTGGTTACCATTAGATGTATTTTTTCCCAACCCTTGGTTTTTAATATATTATTATCTTTGTGTCTAGGGTGGATCTCTTATAGGTATCATATTGATGGGTCTTCTTTTCTTATCTATTCTGCCACTCTCTTTCTCTTGACCTAGTGCATTTATTCCATTCACATTCAGTGTAGTTAATGAAGGTATGAATTTATTGCTGTCATTTTTTGTGTTCTTTGTTGTATTGGTGGTGGTTTCTTCATTCCAAATATTTTTGTGTGCTGAGTTCATTTTACTGAGCATTTTTTCCCTTCATTATTTTTGGTTCTGTGTTTACTAAGTCTTTATGATTTTCTTCATTTTTCTTTTGATTAGAAAGCTTGTTAATTTTCTTTGTGGTTACCCTGTAGTAAATTCTTATCTCCCTGAGTTTGGAACAGTATATTCCATATAGACATTGTCCTGAATTCCTCTCTATTTGGAAGTTTTGTAATTATAACATTTATTGTGTCTATTTGCTTTGTAGTTGGTGTCATTTACAGATTGACTCCTCTGGTTCTCTCTTTTCTATTTTTTTAAACTTTTATATGAAATGGGTGAAAGTTTACAGAGGAAATTGATTTTCCATTCAGCAGTTCATTCACATTTTGTTTCATGACATTGACTGCAATTCCCCACAATGTAACAGCTCTCTTCCAACTCCCTCCCTGTAGTTATTTCTTCCCTGTATCCTTTCCTGTGCATTCCTGCTCTCTTGAGTTGTCTCCCTGTGCAAATACTGCTCTTCTGTTTTTCCATGATCAATTGTTCTAAAGATTGTATCTATCTGATGTAAATGTTCACTCTATATGCCTGTCTATTGTTTGGCTGGAGTCACAGGAGTGAGTTCAGTTCCAGACCTGAAGGGTAACTAGGTATAAGCTTGCTTTACTTTTGAAGAAATAGTCAATAACAATAATTCTTTTTCTGGGTTGTTTTCTGGGTCATGGTGGTGTGTGTCTTAATCTTAAGTTGTTTTCTTCCATTGTTAGTTTTCCATTGGAAGGATTCCCTGTTTTATTTCTTGTAGGGTTGGCCTGGTTTTCACAAATACCCTTTATTTATGTTTGTCCTAATTTCACCATTGTTATCTGAGGAATATATAATTTGGCTGGATATGTAATTCTTTGTTGGCAGTTCTTTTCCATTACTGTTTTGTATATGTCATCCCATTGCTTTCTTGCCTGCAAAGTTTCTGCTGAGAAATCAGAGCTTAGTCTTACTGGTTGCCCATTGCAGGTAACATTCAGGTTTTCCCAAGAGGCTCTCATGATTCTTTCTTTGTCTTTGGTTTTAGAAAGTTTGATTATGATATGTCTTGGTGACTTTGTTTTGGGGTCTGTCCTGTATAGAGCGCATTGAGCTTCTTGGTTGGATATCTTTTCGTATTTCACGATATAGGGGACGTTTCCTGTTTGGAAGTCTTCGACAGTTTTCTTGGTGTTTTTGTTTTGTTTTTGCCTTCTCTTGTTCTGAAATTCCAATCAGGCATTTATTATTTCTTTTCACATCATCCCATGTAACTCTTAGGTTTCCTTCATTTCTTTTCATTCTTTGTTCCGATTTATCCTGATCCAAGCTGCTGTCAAGGGATTTGCCTTTTAGCTGGGAAATGTGTTCTTCAGCTAGTTCTAGGCTACTCTTTTGTCCTCTAATGTGTTCTCTATCTGCATAATTTTAGTGGTCATCTTCTGGATTTCTAATTGCCATTTTTGTATTATTTCTAATTGTCTGTTTACTTTGTCATTTTGCTCTTGAATGATTTACCTGAATTCTTCAAGGGTATTGTCTGTCTTCTTGCTTCTGTTTATGATTTACTTGAACTCTTGGTAGGTCATATATATATATATATCTTTTCTTCTCAGATAGTTCTGTTACTTGTTTTTCCTTGGATAGATCTCAATTCTTTAGTTTGGACATTTGTTTCTGCTATCTTGTCCTGGTTTTTTGTTTGAGTTGAAGTTGTCTGTTGTCTCCAGGACATTTTGAACTTGTCTTTATTTGTTGGTTGTCTGCTGTTTGTTTCATCCTAGTTTTATGTTTTACTATATCTGGAAGTGTGGGGCAAGTGTGTTTATTTGGTTGGTAACTTCAGTGTCCTGGATCACTCTCCAGCTTTCTTTGCATTGGTGGAGTAATTGGTGCGAATGTGAGTGCAGGGCTGTGTTTGTGATGAGGAGAAGCTGCAGTTGGGATGAGCAGATGTTGTCATTCATCCCTTGGTGCAGAAGCTGTTGGTGTTATTTGTCTGTTGAGTAAGGTGGTCAGTGTAGTAGTATATATTATGGCTGACTAGTGGAGAGTTAATCTCTTCCTCTCATTGGATGAGGCAGTGGGAAAAAAGAGAAAAAAAAAAACAAGGAAAAGAAGAAGAGATGAAAAGATAGAATAAAAACTTAAAATAGGAAATAGGGGAAAAGGAAAAAGAATATAAGAGAAAGGAAAAGAAAAGGATGGGAGCGAATGGGATAAAAGTTTGGTGAAAATGAAAGAAGAAGAAGAGGTACAAGGGCAATGAACAGATAGAAAGGAAGGGAAATTTTGGGAAAAGAAGTAGAAAAGTAAAGGGAGGATAAGGTAATTGACGGGGATTTTTCTAGTTATCGTCAGCCAGCAGCCCTGGGAGCAGGCAGTTGTGGCAGAATCTGCTCATCCATTGGAGTGCACACCCATGTAGGTGAAAGGAGATTGATGCAAGAAGTCACCTCCAGGAGAGAAGGCTTTAGGGGCTTGTCTTTTGTGCTTGTCTTTTGAGATAGATCAGCCCAGTGATACAGGCATGGGAAAAGGACAGCTGCAACCCTTGGGTCTGTTTGGAGTAGTTTGCTGAGGGTGGTGGTCAGCCATCAGTGAAAACCCTGTGGTTGAAACCCACTAGCTTCCCTGCAGGAGAAAGGTCAGCCCTCCTCTGCAAAGATCCACAAGCCCTGAAACCCCAGGAGGCAGTTCCACTTCATGCCAAAAAGAGTTGCTTAGAGTTGGAATCGACATGTCTTCAGTAGATCCAGTTTGGGGTTTGGTTTATTCAGGGAGAGTTGTTCTTCCTTTTCCCTTACTCCCTCCTGGACCATGGCCGCTTAAGCTGTGGGAGTTCTGACCTGTTTCCCTGTATGATCTTCTACCATGAGGCTTAGCTCACCTTGAAATCCTCCCCATCTGTCTACTCCGTGTCTTTCATACTTGTGGGTTCCATGAAGTTACTATGTTTGTAATGTTGTAATGGCTTCTCTTTGGACTGGTCTCCTCCCCTCCCATCATTGACCTCACTCCCTTAGCTGTCTACACTCAATCTAGTACTTTATAGTCTCATTAAAGCAAATTCATTGCTGTCAAGTCTATTCAACTCATAGTGACCCCTCCTTGGATTTCCAAGGCAGTATCTCTACAGAAGGTAGATTGCCCAGTCTTCCTTCTTAGGAGTGGCTGGTGGGCTTGAATCTCCAGCCTTCTGGTTAGCAGTCAAGTGCCTTAGCCACTATGCTACCAGAGCTCCCATCTTCTCATTAAATGTTCATTATTCCAGGATCATTATTTGTATCTGTTCACTGAGTTTCTCTAAATATCTGTTGAAGAGGGTTTGGGCAGCGTCTGTTAACAGGATGCCATGTTCTCTCTGCCTGAACACTTGAGTTCTTAAAATGATTTAAAAAGAAAAAAGTACTTAAGGAGATCTACATGTAATTTGGAAAATTATTCCAGAAGCTTAAAATCATGTTTTTCCAAAAGTTCACAAAAGGAGGATGATTTCAATTGAGACTTGAAATTCTTAATTGCAAACATAATATAAAAGCACAAGACTGAAAAAGATCAAGAGATAGAAAAATTAAAACATAAAGGAAAGGATAAGAGAGTTGTTGTTAGGTGCTGTCAAGTCAGCTTGGACTTACAGTGCCCCTAGGTACAACAGAACAAAACACTGCCTGGTTCTGCACCATCCTTAAAGTCAGACTAAAGTGAGTCCCTGGGACTACATTCAGCTTTCTGTACTGTATACATGCTGATGGTTTCCCTTATCTTGGATGATTGTTTTGTCTTTGTCCTCTCTAAAGCTTAATAAAAGGGTCACTATGCAGGGGGGACCCGCTATCATTGAGTTGATTCCGAGTCATAGTGACCCCCATTGGGTGTCCAAGGTGGTAAATTTTTACGGAAGTAGATTGCCCAGTCTTCTTTCCATGGAGTGGCTGGTAGGTTTGAACCACCAGCCTTCTAGTTAGCAGTCAGATGCCTTAGGCACTGCACCACCAGAGCTCCCTTGATAGAGGTTGTCAAGGATTTCATATGACTTGGATCCACAATCAACACCAAAGGAAGCAGCATTCAAGACATCAGACAGTGTATTGTACTGGACAAATCTGCTGTAAAAGACCTCTTTCAAGTGCTGATGAGCAAAGATGTCTCTTTAAAGGCTTAAGATGCGCCTAACCCAAGCCATGGTATTTTCAGTCACCTCATGCACGTGAAAGCTGGACAGTGAATAAGGAAGACGGAAGAAGAGTTGATGCTTTTGAGTTGTGGTGTTGGCGAAGAATACTGCAAGTACCATGGACTGCCAAAAGAACTAACAAATCTGACCTGGAAGAAGTGCAGCCAGAATGCTCTTTGGAAGCGAGAATGGCCAGACTTCATCTGACATACTTGGTCATGTTGTCAGAAGGGACCATTCCCTGGAGAAGGATATCATGTTGCCTAAAGTAGTGGGTCAATGAAAGAAAGGAAGGCCCTCAACAAGATGGATTGACACAGTGGCTGCAATGATGAGCTTAGGTATAACAGGGATTGTGAGCTGGTGCAGGACCAGACAGTGTTTCGTTCTGTTGTACGTAAGGTCACTATGAGTCAGAGCCAACTGAACAGCACCTAACAACAAACCCCTCCTTGGGTTTCCGAGGCAATATCACCATGGAAATAGTTTGCCCAACCTTCCTTCTGAGGGGTGGCTGGTGGGTTTGAACCACCAGCCTTCTGGTTAGCAGTCAGGTGCCTTAGGCACTATGCCACCAGAGCTCCTAACAAAAACATAGAAAATAAATAGATAGATAGATTAGAGAGAGAGAGAGAGAGATGGTAGGTAGGTAGGTAGGTAGGTAGATAGATAGAGTCCCTGCCCAGTGCACGATTAAGCCAAATCAGTTCACACACTCTGCGTACTTGAGAGATGACAACGATAATTTATTACCATGCACATGGTGAGACGGGCCAGTACCCAAATCGGACTCCCCAAGTAGGGGTTGGGGTACAATTTTTGTTGTGCTCAGGGAACAGGTCTATACATATTCATGTAAGTTTCAGGAATCTGGCATGAATTAGCCGGAAATTAGCTTAAGTTTCATTTGCCTCAGTTTAAAGAGATAGTTTTTAATGCACACCGGATGAGTTACACTGACTTCTTGTCATCAGCTGATTGGGGCTTAGGCAGAGGGGGGAGATGTTAGTTCCAAGCAACTTTGTTCGCTTTTGTCTCACTGCACATGTCCGCAGGCCAAAACAGATCTGAGCTGCTTTTAACCAATTTCAAGTTGGTCTTGACTGGGTTTCTGAAAAACAGCTAAGGAAATAAGTTATCATACCTGCTTATTTGTCTCCAGTCAGGGTGGGGGATGTTATAGAAAGGATGGAGAATTGAGTTACAAGTCAGCTTGGCTTCACCCTCACAATATTTGCTGTGTGCTAGTCAGTCATCACAGCCATGGTGTCTGTCCATCTTGTTGATCTTGTCAGTTTGTCATAGTGTGGTATTTTGCATGTTACTGTGATGCTGGAAGCTATGCTGCCAGTGTTTCAAATACCAGCAGGGTCACTGATGGTAGGCAAGTTTCAGCAGCGTTTCCAGGCAAAGACAGGCTGGGAAGAAGAATGGGATCACTTCTGAAAAATTAGCCATTGAAAACCTTATGCGTGTAAGCTGCCATCTAGATGCACCGATGGGTCTCTCCTTGTCCAGAGCCAAGAAGAATGAAGAAAACCAATAATCCATGGGAACAATCAATCCTAGCGACTGGTACACCATCCGATCTGCAGCCTATACGACTATGAGACCAGAAGAAATAGATGGTGCTCAGCTACTACTGTCAACCACTTGGAAGAGGATCTTTGTAGGAGATGCTGGATGGACAGGGGGAACAATGTAGAACAAAACTCAAAATCATTTGGAAAAAAAAAAAAAAGTGGGGAACAGGTTTGCTGGCCTGATGGAACCTGGTGGAACCACTGAGACTATGGCCCCTAGCTGCCCTTCAGATCTGGAATTGAGTGCATACCTGTGGCTTCCAGCCAAGCAGTAGACAGGCATACTAGTTGAGCATTTACCTGAGGTAGATACACTCCTTGGAGAGAACAAGCAAGAGAGAAAGAAGGGCTGCTCAGGCACAGGGAGACAGCTCAGGGGATAGGAGTACATGGAGGGATGGTCACAGGGAAGCAGTACCTATTGGGAGGAAGTGGGAGAGGAGGTGTTGCATTGTGCTAAATTGTGGTCAATGTCATGAGACAAAGTGTATGTGATCTGCTGTATGGAAAGTGTATTTGCTCTGTAAATTTTCACCCAAATCCCAATTAAAAAAAAAAAAAAAAAAACCTTTTGTGAAAGAGAAATAAAGGGTATATTTAATATTTGAATAATAGGTTACCCAGTAGCAGAAAAAGTAACAGATGGAAAGAGGAAGTAATTATATAACAAACTTTAGAAAATTTCAGCTGAAGACTTGAACCTTCACATTGGGAAGGTTTATTGAGAAAAGAGATAATCCCCACAGTAGCTTGCTATTATTAATTTTAAAGATAAAGAGAAAATTTTACATATCCAGGCAGAAAGAGGAAGTTACCTGAAGAGAGTGTTGAGACAAGCAGAAAGTAGGTGGACAGTGGTAGATAAACATTGTCTATCTTATCTGCAACATTGTAGGATACAGGAGACAATGAGATGAAAGGACCATAACCTAAGAATCTTGTACTCAGAGTTGGTATCACTTGTGCTTAAACAATTTCTCTTAGAAAGATCAGCACAAGGCCGCTCACCATGAGGCAGAGGTTAAAGATATCCCAAATGTCCAAACTACCATACCACTTCATCATTTCAGACATTAACTCTTCCTCGTCCTCTCAGTAATCTCCCTCTTGTTGTTGTTGTTGTTATGTGCCATCCAGTCAGACCCGACTCATAGTGACCCCTCCTTGGGTTTCCAAGGCAGTATCACTACGGAAGTAGATTGCCCCATCTTCCTTTCTGAGGAGTGGCTGGTGGGTCTGAACCGCCAGCCTTCTGGTTAGCAGTCAAGTGCCTTAGGCACTATGCTACCAGAGATCTGTATTTCTTTGTAACACCTCACAGAACTCACAGACATTCGAGGGATTGTCTCACGTGGTGGTGGTGGAGGCTGGCAGGCTGGTCTGTAAGCACATTGTGAGTACCCAATAATATATAATACACCTTTTGTCTTCAAAATTATATTAATTAGCTTAAAATTAGAAAGTTAAAGGATAAGACAGTGTTACGTATTTGCCAATTTTCACTATCCATTATCAGTAAACTATTTATTATTTATATATAGTGCTGAGAGATAGCAGAACTGATTGAATAAAGCCTACACAGTCAATTGAAGAGTAAAATGAAGATAAAATTTCACTTTTTAGCAGTTCCAAGCACTCTACTAGACTGAACCAAGCATTTCAAAAAGGATAAAGAAAGGTCTGTAAGTAGGTCTGGAGGATCCTCCCAATTCTCAGGGTTTGATGAACTTCAACCAGCCAATCACGTGACATGTGCTGTCCCAAATCCAGGGGTGAGATGACAATGAGCCAAAAGGCAGAACTGGAGTAAGAGGAGGGCACACCTTCCCACCGAGAGTCATAGATACACCCTCAAGGAACCTAAGGGTGGTGATTTGAGTCATACTCTCCAGCAAGGTGGGACTCAAGATATATCCCACCTGTGCTGCTCCAACAGAAATAACCCAAGTGGATGCCTTAGTGGCTACTCAGTTGCTCATGGCAAAACCCACCACAGAGCCAAGTGCCAGTCTTTATAGGGAATGACTACTACCAGCTGCCCAGCCAGGTTGACACCCAACCTTAACTACCACACCACCCCAAACAGGCACGGATAATAGGATTTACAGTACATCGCAAAATGGAGGACAATGACTAGAAGGGCCACATCAAGCAATTTACCACAACTTGTCTGGAGGATTAAAGAAAATTATTAAGAATGTTCAGGGTCTCAAAAAGTTTATCACTGAGGTACTTCATAGAAGAATTTTTTTTTTTTAATTTAAGTATCTATTTAAAAAAGTATCTCTTATGTTCTGGAAGCAGGGAACAATCCATAGAAAGGAATCCATATAGTTAGACCTTGCATCCTTTCTTTATCCTTTTTTAAGTGCTTGGTTCAGTCTGGTAGAGTGCTTAGAACTGCTAAAAAGTGAAATTTTATCTTCATTTAATCTTCATTTTACTCTTCAGTGACTCTTTAGGCTTTAGTCAATCAGTTCTGCTATCTCTCAGCACTATATATATATATAATACAGTTTACTGATAATGGGATAGTGAAAACTGGCAAATACGTAACCCTGTCTTTTCCTTTAACTTGCTAATTTTAAGCTAATTAATATAATTATAAAATTATCATTTTGAAGACAAAAGGTATATTAAATATTATTGGGTACTCACAATGTGCTTTACAGCATTTTGAGTCAAAGTAAGGCCATTTAATCTTAAAATGTTGTACTAGTTTCAAGCAAGAGTTTACAAGTTCTGCATAGACACCTCTATAATTCTTACCATTTAAACACATGTGAAAAGTGGCATGCCTATCTTTTCTGAAAGTCATGTATATAGTGTGATCCCATTTGTGTAAAGTAAATGTATATATACATACAATAACAAGTTTTATAGAAAAAATTATGAGATACAGTTAACTGTAATTATTTTTGGCTGCAAGGACCTAATAAAGAAGCAGAAAGTGTTTGTTCATCATACCTTAAGTTTCTATATGGCTTGAACTTTTTAAAAATATGCCTATATAGCTGTTTTTTAAAAAACATAGAAATGAAATTTAGAAGTCATCATTTATGCCCAGAAGAAACTATGTGGTTAAATAGATAAAAATAAATAAATACATTGTTAATGTGGTATCTATTACTTTCTTAAACACTTAAATATCAATAATTCAGAAAAAGAGAGTAAAAACCCATTAATCTTTTATTTTAGGTGAATATCAAAGAGGTTATACGGATTAGTTACATCACAAACATGTTTTACCCTTTTAAAAAATTCCATAAAAATCTATTTGTTTGGTTTTTTATTGTGTATATATAAGAAACATTTTACCATTTCAACATTTTCATGAAAATCTTTTAAGTAAAAATACTGGACTGAAACAACACTCAAAATCTTTTGGAAAAAAAAAAAAAAATAGGTGGGGACCAGGTTTGCTGGTCCTATAGAGCCTGGTGGAACCACTGAGACTATGGCCCCTAGCAGCCCTTCAGGTCTGGAATTGAACCCACACCTGTGGTTTCCAGCCAAACAAAAGACAGGCATATGAGTTGAACATTTACCTGAGGTAGACACACTCCTTGGAGAGAACAATCATGGGAGAAAAAAGGGCTGCTTATGCACAGGGAGACAGCTCAGGGGGGCAGGAGTGCATGGAGGGGTGGACACT
>NW_006922051.1:327487-344547 GCF_000298275.1 Orycteropus afer afer | reverse complement strand
AAAAAAAAAAAAAAAGATTATAAACCCCTTATAAACAAGAAAAAAAAAATACTGAACTGAATCAACTGTGTAAGGTAGAGCTGTGCTAAAAGCAGAGCTTTTGTAACCCTCTCTTATTAAATCTGACAAAAATTCTTCCTAGTTCTTAGAACATGAATTCTTCTATCACTGGGCAGGTCATGTTCAGTTTCTGAATTTTGCCCCCTCATATGACATAACCATCTTGCATGCCATACCTTTCATAATGATTCTCATTTTTGTATATTTATCTCCCATATTCTCCACATAATGTATAGTCCCTCCTCACCAGGAATAAAATCTTTTGGAAGTTGTTACTGTTAAAATAAATGGGATACTGTTTCCTTAAGAATTTAACTCACCAGACCCTTCCTCTTTTTGTATTTTCTGTCTCTTCTGGATTTCTATATTTGCTTTCTTAAGAATATTTTTGCTCTGGGGACAAATTTATATCTTAGTCCTTATCCATACATTCTGAGAATTAATCTACTTCCATAGAGATACTGCCTCGGAAGGAGGGTCACTGTGAGTCGAAATCGACTCACTGGCAGTGAGTAGTAGTAGTAAAGTTGGTAGACACTTCTACAGTACTTAGTCTATGGTTTTCGCTAATAGTGCTTTACAAATTGTGTGCTGAGGTATTTCTGGAAAGGTAATAACACAGTGTACATTGGGATAAGGAAGTTATGGCTCACAAGAGAGGCCTAGTAGAGTTGCAGTGGGGGATTTGCTGTATGTTTATCAGCTGCACAGATTGTGTGTTCTCATGAGAATTTGCTTTAAAAAGTAGGAGAGCTTCCATTGCTAAACCAGAAGTTTTAACAAATCTCTGTCCTTTGCCCATGGCCTTAAATGGTAATCAACATGGATTATGATGCCTCATTTTAATCATTTTTACAGTTCATATTAATAAAATAGCAGTATTTGAAACAAAAAAACTAGTAGAATCATGTCACTTTTTGTAGTGAGATTTTTTTTTTTTATTGGTAT
Source organism: Orycteropus afer afer (assembly GCF_000298275.1). Classification (NCBI taxonomy): domain Eukaryota; kingdom Metazoa; phylum Chordata; class Mammalia; order Tubulidentata; family Orycteropodidae; genus Orycteropus; species Orycteropus afer. Next base: position 343,539 of record NW_006922051.1, on the reverse strand, counting down.
GTATTATTTTTTTCCCTTAGGTTCACAATATTCTTGCAGAAATGGTGATGGGGGGAATGGTATTGGAGACCAACATGAATGAAATTGTTACACAAATTGATGCACAAAATAAACTGGAGAAATCTGAGGTAAGAGTGGAAAGTGCCCTAATTAATGAGGATTCCAAACATGATCATAAATTTTGCATCATTTGTAGCATTCACTGTTCGTCCTTCGGTATCACCTTGAAGTACAACTAATTCGCTTATTCTTTTAGAAGAAAATGAAATATACACATTTTAGTATGTTAAATGTTTCGTAACTAGTAACTGTTATCCACCCAATAGCTTTGTGTACTCACTTCTTAGCCACAGCCATAATTATCTTGGGTAATAAGTAAATTTTTTTGCTTAAAAAAGAAGTGTTTATTTGAATAATGAAAGCCAATGTTTGCTTTTAAAAACCTTTAGTTAATAATTATGGAGATCCCAGAACTGATATTTTAAGGATGTATTAGTTTAGTGTTATAGAACTATTTTTGAAAAGGGAAAGGAGACAAGATGGCATTCTCAGGAAGAAATAATGCTACAAGTTATAATCAAAAACCAAAACAACCAAACTCACTGCCATTGAGTTGATTGTGATTCATAGGAATCCCTCCTTGGGTTTCTAAGACGGTATCTCTACAGAAGTAGATTGCCCAGTCTTCCTTCTGAGGAGTGGCTGGTGGGTTTGAACCGCCAACCTTCTGGTTAGCAGTCAAATGCCTTAGGCACTACGCCACCAGCACTCCTCAAGTTGTAGTTGGTGCTTAGCAAGTGAGTGCAACATTGAAAAATACAACTTCACTGCTTTAATCTTTTGATTCTGAATCCTTCAGAAAGGTCCCTGAAAAGTCAAGTTACATATTTTATATTATGACATGTGTATTCATGGCTTTTATTGGGTTCTATAAGAAAAAGATTTGGTATTATGCTTGGCTGATTTTGTGCTGTTAGATTAGTAAATGAGGACCAGGTAGCATGTCAGCATTGTATAAAACCCTTCTTTAGAGTTTTAGTGACTATGCCCTCAAGTAGTAAGCTGAATATCAGCAAAAGATGCTGTATCTGAGCCATTCAGTTTCACATTATTTTGGTTGTTTCTTATTACCAATGCAGAGATTAAGAAAGGTGGATAGTCTTGGTATCCCATTCAACACTATACTTCCTTTAGGATACTTCTTACTTTTGGTATTTACAGTCATAACTCAGATTGAAAGAATAAATTTTACTTACAGTGTTTAGTATAAACTCTGGTATTTGGTTGATATAAATTAAATATTACCATACAAGCAGCAAGGTATGAAATGTGTCAGCATTAACTTAAAACAGGTGAGTTCTGAGGAATTTGTATCTTGTTGAAATTTTAAAGGATCAATATGAACACAATGTTGTGCTCATTTAAGTTGACTGGAACACAGGATGATGAATAAATATGAAATCTGAGAATTACAAATAGTCAAAGCTTTATTTAAAGATTTCTCCCATCTTTTATTTTAAATTAAAATAGCCCTGCATTTCTCTTTCTCTCGCTTTACCATTCCTCTTGATTTCCCAAAGAGAGGCTTACAATGGTGAAGAACTTAAAATCATGACTTTTAAAAATAACTATTTATTTTCTATGTTCTATGGCCAGTATTTGAAGTGAGGAAAAGATAAGCTAGGTAAAATAGAGAATTTTTTGTTTCAGGACTAGGAAAAGGACTCAGAAGATTTGCAATATATTATTTAGTATAGTTGCTTTGTAATAAATTACTTAGGTTAGTGAATGATTTATTATAAACCCTAAGCTATAGTTTTTAAAGTCTTCATATGAATAACTTGAAATGTATATAATCTTTTAAACTTGGCTTTAGAAAACTATGTGGTTATAGATTTTTAATGCCAGGGGACAATGATCTAATCCATTAATAATCAATCTAAAATGAATGGATATGTGATAACACAAATTCTGTGTAATCATCTGCAAAAATAGATTGATGATTTGTCTGGAATGTCACATTTCCAGGTACTAACTCCCTTCCATGGTTGGTTCCCTTTTTTCTTTTCTTTTGCTCCTTAGTGTGCTATGTATAATTTTGACAGAAGTCCTGAAGGATCTATAGAAATTACATAATGGATATTTGCCTTTTGACTGTTCAGTAAATCTTTAATAAGGCAGTTTTTCTTATCTATAAAGAGCAGTAAAATGTACAATTTAAATTTAGAATTACAGTAATTAAGAGAATGCCATTAACTGTATGAGAATACTTAAAAAAATCATTTCACAGAAAAACAGTACCATTTAAAATAGAATGGTAAATACTTTTATTATGCATCCATTGATCATCTTTTAACATATATAATCAGTTGTTACCTACTACCAACTTAATTTTGTTTTTTTTCCTTTCTAAGAAAGTATTGTTTAACTCTTTTTGGGGACTAACCACAGCATTATACATTTATCTAGTGTTTCTCTGCGTGGGATGTCTGCTGAAATTTTAATTACAAAATAGGATTTTGAGTCAAAGTGAGGCCATTAAATCCTGATGATATTTTAAGAAATTATGTTGGTTTTATGTAATTTTTCAGTAGTTTGTATATATTGTAAGTATGTTTGGAAGGCTTTCAGCTTTATTCCAGACAAAATGAAATAGCAAAAGTTTTAATATGGATTCTATTTCCATGGTTCCTTAACTGGTTAGACCTAGCAGATATATGACTGCAGAATATTCCAGAATTATTTGAGAGTACCTTGTAAGGTTGAGCAACATGTAAGCTTTTGCTAATCTGGCTCTTATTAAATTTCAGTTAAAATTTATTATGTAAGCAAAAACTTACCAAGACAGACTTAATTAAAATCCAGAATGTAGTAATTAGTCATTGTAACTGGTTATATTTTTCAAATTCATATAAATAATATTTTAATAATAGTATTTATCTTTTAAAAATCAGGGTGGGTATAATTAAAGCACAGAATCTTAAATACAAGATGGATATATCTAGGTGTCTTTACATTTTCAGAAATCAAAGGTGTTATACTATCTTCAAGATATTTCTAGTGATAGTTGAAAGTGAATCAACTTAATTCCCATTACCTAGACAAGTAGAAGCTAGGATATGCTCTGAATATATTTTCATCTATTCTGCTTTGATTTTGAAAAAAAAAAAAAAGGTTTCCTTTAACATTGGGTTCTGGAACCAAACGAGTTTAAACTGAGAGATTGGTGCAGTTTTGAGGAAGTATAAGAAACACCCAGTAATCTGCCCAGGAATATAAAAGGGCTCCCTGGGGGTGGAGGTAGAGGGGTGGGGTTGGGGAGACATAGTAACTTTCATGTATTTTTTGTGTTATTTTTAAGATGGGTTAAATGGGTCTGAATATAGTTACTTTTTTAAAGTCAGTCCTCTTTTTCCGAACATCCTGATCTTTCTAGCTCTTTCCATTCTTCTCTCTTACAGACCTTTATCTTTCAGTCTCCCAGACAGGACAGGTAGACAAGGTATTGCTGACTTTGAGAAAAATGTACTGTAACAAAGGGAAAGCAAAATGACGTCAAAGACAATTAATTATTAGGCCAGACTCAAAAATTCTTTGTGTTAATGAACCCATACAGTCCCTGTAGCCGATTTTCCATTCTAGTTCCTCCTTGTAGTTTCTTCATCTTTTATTGGACTTAGTGTATTTTTCTAGTATATCATTGATGTCATGTTTGTTCTGTTTTGTCTGCCTGCATTGTAAAACAAAAGTTTAATTTTTTTTGAACATTGTCATTTAACTGACAAATTATATTTGTAGAAATGACAATTTACCTCGTGTATAAAGACTTAATGTTTAAGCATCACATGGCAGAACCAGTCTTTAATTTAACTCTCACAGATATTTTCTTTCTTTTGTTTCAGCTCTAAATTAGGATTTTAATATAAAATTACCTGCTGGGTTTTGAAAGCTGTGAATTTAAAAATCAAAAATCTGAGACTTTAGAGTTTTGCATACAAAATGTCAAGCAGTGAAGAATTGAAATAGTTGACTGTTAAGTAACATTTTTTTCCCCAAAAAATGGTTTTCAGTTCCAAAGTCTTAACAGAATTGTCTTTACAGTTTTGACTAGGAGGTTCATATTAAAAGTGGCCAGTAAAAATAAGATCAGAAATCTAAAATTTGAATTTTAAATGCTCCAAAAATTGAATTAAATAAATTGACCAAAATAAAAAGTGTTTCTACTGTGGCATATACATCCTTACATCTGAACATTTCATAATCAGGCTCAATAGAATATTGTAAACCCTGGACATTTTGCAAAACATTGGCAAATATGGAAACGGTTTCACAGACTCCTAGCAAAAAGAGGCAGTGATTGTTTAGTGGTAGAATTCTCAACTTAAGGTGGAAGATCTGGATTCGATTCCTGGCCAGTGCATCTACAGTACGGCCATAACCTGTCTGTCACTGGAGGCTTTCATGTTGCAATGATGCTGAACAGATTTCCAGACTAAGACAAACTAGGAAGAAAGCCTGGCAGTCCACTTCAGCAAGTGAAAACTCTATGGATCACAACAGTCCCAGCCCATATGGGGCTACCATGAGTCGTGGGCCTATGCAACTAACAATAGCAGCTTTATAGATTTTCTACTGGTATTGAGTCCTATGTTGTTGTGTTGTTGTTATGTGCTGTTGAGTCGGACCCGACTCATAGCGACCCCTCCTTGGGTTTCCCAGGCAGTATCACTATGGAAGTAGATTGCCCCATCTTCCTTCCGAGGAGTGGCTGGTGGGTTTGAACCGCCAGCCTTCTGGTTAGCAGTCAAGTGCCTTAGGCACTAGGCTACCAGAGCTCCCTATTGAGTCCTATAGAGGGGGGAAAAAATCTAGAAACTTAACTAATTAAATCACCCACTTTCATCATTGGAAAAATTCTCTGAGAATTTGGCTTTTTTTTTTTTTTTTAGCCACTAAATTATTACTCTCTCAACATGTGTGAGCAGCAGCAATATTACAGAGATGGCTTTATAATTTCTTACCCTGAAATGAGCTGGTGTGACATACCATGAAACTGGAGTACCAGTTTTGATCTTTGGATCCCATGTTACTTTATCCTTGATACAGAAAGTAACATAGTGGCCTCTTTCACTCCGTTTATCCAAATCACTGCCAGTTTCTGTGTTCTAGTCTTTAATTTATGAATTTATATTGTCTATCAAAGAACGGTTCACACTTAGATCTCTTAACTTCCATCACTAAAACTAGTAATTGAAATTTTTAAAAATTAAATTTCTGTTGTCAAAGAGCAGAGAATAAGAGAAGTAGGTACAGATTCAGATGTTGGAAGAAATATATTAGAAGGTCAGCTGTGCCCCTCTACTGTGAATATTTTGTTCTTTTATAAAATTATGGTGAAGACTCCTGAGAGATCGTTTGTAATAGGCACACCCTACTTGCATTAAATCTGTGACTGCCATTGGTCTGCTGTATTTATTTTATACAGGCAAAACCTGTGTTAGAAATTGAAACTGTAACAGAAGACTATATAAAAGGACCAGTAATTTGGAAGGTTTTTCGATTTTTAAACATTCTAATTTTGATGAAATTATATGTAACATGCCATAGTTCTTGCTCACTAGAGGATTGTCATCGGCATTTCTAATCTGATTTAGAATTTCAGTATTAAAGCACTTCCTTCAAAGCAAAGCAGGCCCCTCAAGTTAAAAGTTTTCTCTCTCACCTTCAGAAGTAAAAATACTGAAATTGTCTATTTTGCTCAGAAACATGCTTTCAAAATCTGCCATTATTTTGTTAATGATTTTGAGTCTGAAACCATTTAATACTGTGTTTATTAATGTTGGTGTTCTTTTTACCATTTTGCTGTTAGGTCAGAAGTATGAATGTGTATATTAGCAACGTCCAGCAGGAAGGGTGGGTAAAGGTTTTAGTTTGTATAAATTATTTCAGCTACCATCTTATTATGCTGTATTTCAAGCTTAAGAAAACATTTTAAGATGGTAGAATGGTGTTTTGTCTTAGAAAAAATAAATATCTAGGTTTTTACTTTCCATTTCCCTTCAAGAGAGTTAATTGCTTATTGCATGAAGAAAAGGGAGCTTTCAGGTTCTTTGAAATATATTTTATTAATGCTGCTTTTTTTCAGTTTTGCTTGCACATATTTTGTTTATTTTTGGGTCTGGCAATTTAAAAACAAAATAAAAAACAAATCATATCCATCCATTACTATCTTTGTGATTCAAGTGCTTGAAATTTCCAAGAGTATGTCTGTATAAGTCTTCTATCTGTTTGGCCTCATTTTGGTATACTTGCAGACTTCATTTTGTTTTCTTTCTCTTAATTCTGTTAATTTATTTAATGTCATGGGAGAGAAAACATGATCATTCTTTTATATACTGTACTTCATTCTTCCATCCAGTTCATACTCTTAACTGCTTTGGATTCATTTATTTGTTTTTGTTAGTGCAGTTGCTGCAGTTTACCTGCCATGGTGGTGCTCGAGTATAACAGAGATGGAAACAAGTTATTTCTCCAGTAGGAATTCGTTCTTTATTTCTGCTTTGTGCCAACTCTATAATCTAAAATCTTTAAGACTATGTTGTACTGTCAGAAATATCTTATTTTACATTTCAATTTATACATACTACTAAGTCAGGTCAACTTAATTCCTGTAAATTTTAGTGCTGAAAAAAAATTAAATGTTAGTAAAAGTTTTCTTGTTGCTTCAAGTATGTCATTGGGGGGGGGGCGGTAAAAAACAACTAAACCAAGGTATAAGTTACTTTACACTTCTGTTAGCAAACTGATTTCCATTAATAGCAACTTCTTCTTCATTTCAAGCTTTAATAAAAGTGTTTCAGACTTCACTTCATGAAGCTCTGGAAGTGAAATTTGTTTTAAAGCAACTTTGGTATTGACTACCTGAGTAATATAAAATCTTTTTTGGGAAAAAGAAAAAAACCAATATGTATATATAAAATCATTGATAATTCATTTAAGCATGCTTTCTTACCAAGTTTTTCTCGTATTTTTCTTCATATTTTCAGTTTTTCTACAAGTCCTGATTTCTTACAATGTTACTTCAATTCATTGAAGTACATATTACAAATTTTTTAATATTTCCTAACATTTAAATTCATGATATACTTCACAAAATACTGAACATGCTTGAGAAATAATTTGATTCTCTTAATTCATTTGCGTGTTCTGAATAGTTACCATTCTTTGCATGTCTATGGCTTGCTGCTTATGTTTAGAAGATTTGTACTTGGTTGTACTTAGAAACTTTTTTTGGTTTTACATAATAAAGAAGTGGCACATATATGCTTCTTAAATAAATTGCTGTAATGACTATGTATTCTTATTAGCAGCCAGCAGTTGACACCATCTTTGATCACAAAGAAACAACTTAAACCAATGAAACCTAATCAGATACATTTTTCATTCTCATTTGATTTGCTTAAGTTCAATTTAGCTGTTCAGAGTACATAGTATTATGGAAAAGAAGACTTTATGATTTTTTTTAATACTGAAAAAAATATTTTTACTATTTATAAATGTGAAATAATGGCATCCAGAAATATACACACAGGCATTCTCTCTCCCTCCCCCTCTCTCTCTCAGTAATAAAATTCTTCAATAACTCCTGACTTTAAATATTTGCATCACATATTTTATCAATAGTTTCCAGTGCATTTGCATCCTATTTAGAAATTCTGAACTAAAAATAGTGGCAAATTGGTCTTTTAGTTAGAAAAGTTTCCTAGTCCTTCTACCTGGAAAAATAATACTAGTTCCAGGATGTCTGTAATTTTATGAAATAGTTTTTGTTCCCTTGGCAGTCAACATACAAAAAGAAAAAAACCTCACTGCCATTGGTTGATTCTGAATCATAGTGACCCAAAGGATAGAGTAGAACTGCCCCGTAGGGTTTCCAAGGCTATAAATTTCTTTAGAAGCAGACTGCCTCATCTTTCTCCTGTGGAGTGGCAGGTGGGTTTGAACTACTGACCTTTTGGTTAGCAGCCAAATGCTTTAACCACTGCACCACTAGAGCTCCTTGGCAGTCAACATGCTTCCTGGTAAAAAGAGAGCCTTCAAGATGGTAAACCTCTTTGAACTGGACTTTTTTTTTAACAGAAACCATTCTAAGTTTTGCTCAGCTCGAAGTTGAACTTGAAATGGTCAGATTAAAAACCTTTTTGATTATGATATATACTACACTAAATAGCATCTTTTTGGGTTATGGGAGGAAAGTGGGATATTAAACAAAACTACATTTCTTCAGGTAGGTATAAGTTTAGAAGTCAAAGTTTTAGTTATACATCAAAAACAATTAACTTCCTTTAAATAATAAAACTTGGCATTCTTCAACCCTAATTTAGCTTTAATGGGGTATGGAGTTTTAAATCCATTATCACCTTTATCATTGCCTGTGTGGACCATATCTATTATTAATACTATTTTACTGATTTTTTATTATTTCCAATTCTGAATTGATAACTCATGACTTTTATTTCATTGCTTAACAATGTTTGTATCCTTTATTCAGCAAATAGTTTACACTGGCCTATTTTGTATCAGTCAAGATTTTTCTCAGGTAACAGCTTTATTATTATTATTTTTTTAATTAACAAACAAGGTAGGGTTACATAATAGAAAAAAAAAACTAAAGTTATGAAAAGGGACTTTAAAACTAGTATTTCTAATTACATGGAGACTGTGGAAGATTTGTTTTTACTTAACAGTCTGTTTTTGTGGAAGATGATGCCACTGAACTCAGATGTGCTTGTTGGCTTTGCTTTATTATACAGCCTGAATAAAAATTGATGATATATAATTGGTATATAAATTAAACCCTTAAATATGAAAATTGTTGATCTAGCTTTTGGGAAAAAATTATATATATGCATTTTTCTTTTATTTTTAAGCATGTTTTCTTTCAATATTGTTTCATAAATTACACATTTTCTTACTGAGAGGAAAGCTATTATATAGTATGGTATTTACTGAAGAATTTGAAATTTATTTGTATATACTCCTTCTTGCATTTATGCAGTCTTTCCTCTAAATTTGTATACTATATACGTTGTTGAGTCTATTTTATATGATAAAATAGATTTAGGCTTTATATTTTTAGTAATTAATGCATTGAAGAGTTTGAATTACCCTCTTTATTTCAGTTTTCATCTATAGGCATAACTATTCTCTTTGGATTAACAACCCTGATTTTTTAAAAATGTTCTAGAACTTTCCTCGAAAAGCTTAGAGAGCCTCCACAATTTTTAAAAATCTATTTTAAAAATTTTTGTTGTTTATAAATATTTTAAGGGTGAAGCCCTGAGTAAATAAACTGAACAAGCATGATCTATTATTTTCACTTTTCATTTCACAACACATATCGATAATTATTGCCATTTAAAAAAAAAAAAAAACCTTATGATTATTGCAAGAGATGTTTAATAAGGAAACTAATGTAAAATATACTTCCTCTGTGTATCATAAGTCAGTTACATCAAGATATAGGTGAAGATCTAGCTCTGTCACTTGAGTATTGTATAAAATATCTAGGTAGCAATATTATTTTGCATATAAATCTTTACATTGTTATCATTGCATGTGTTCACTATATTTTTAATGTCTCAATTGTTTTCTCTTTATAGATTAGTATTTAAAAGTAACCATCTCATACCAATTCAAACTACCATTTGGTCTCTAAGTTTATTGTATGAAAATCTTTGATCATTGTCCTCCATTATAAATGCTTTATGATGAGCTACACCTGAGTTGTACATTTTCTTTTTCTTTTATTTGCTTCTGTATACAGGCAGGCTTAGCAGGAGCTCCAGCCCGTGCTGTATCAGCTGTAAAGAATATGAATCTTCCTGAGATCCCAAGAAATATTAACATTGGTGACATCAGTATAAAAGTGCCAAACCTGCCCTCTTTTAAATAAAAAAATTAAAAAAGGCTACTTCCAGGGAAAATCCAGGGGGAAAAGTCATCCAAGTTTACCGCAGTTGTTTACCAAAAATAGAGGAGGAGAGTCTTAACTTGCTCTTGGATTTAAGTCAAGGTACTGTATAGAAGTTGTGTAAAATCAGTATGTGAAGTTCAATGTTGCTTTTCTTGCTCAGTGATTTTAAAGAAATTCAGTAGTTCCCGTGTGATTTTTCTTTCTTTTTTTTCTTTTCTAAACTGCACTCCTATGCCCATCTAAGGCATGCCTCTATGTATTGGCTACTACAGTATTTTAAAAAGTGTTTGAAATATTTCTTTAATTATGTACAACCCAAAATGTTGGTGTTTTGTATGGATCACAAGTACAGCATTCCTTAATTCTTTCTGCTGTTTGTCATAATTGTTATTTAAAGAACCAAGTATGTATTGCATGAAAACATGACCTTTTTCTCTTAGTTTAAATAAACTACAAGGTAACTGGACTTATAAAGCACCTTTCTGTTTGCCTGGTATCTACTTTAGCAATAATTTTTTTTTTTTTTTTACGCCTCTCTCTGATTCAGCGAAGTAAATAAAAGTATATTTTATCACTGTTAAGCAGGTGTTACTGTTGATTCATTTAATTGTAACTCATATTTTTAATATTCAGAAACTCACTATAAACTATTCCAAACTCAATTGTTTTACAAATTATAAGTTGTATAGCTCATAGCATACACTCTTCCCTTGGTATCCATGGGGTATTGGTTCTAGGCTTTTCCTCCCCACCTCTGCTCCCTACCCCCCACCTCCCATCCCAAGCACAGATATAAAAATCTGCAGATGCTCAACTCCCTTATGTAAAATGGCATGGTACTTGGCATATAACGTACATTCATCCTCTCATATACTTTAAATCCTCTCTAAATTACTTATGATACCTAATACAACATAAATGCTAATGTAAGTAGCACTTTACACTCCCTCTTAGCTGCTAACCAGAAGGTCAGTGGTTCAAACTCACCATCTGCTCTGTGGGAGGAAGATGAGGCAATCTACGTCCATAAAGATTCACAGTCTTGGAAACCCAATGGGGGTTGCTTGCTATGAGTCAGAATCGACTTGATGGCAGTGGTGCACCCCCCCCCCCATTAGGCTTCAAGGGATTGCTGTGACCACCTAACTGCTTTTTGGAAGTCATTTTTTCACAGAAACAAAGGATACACACTACACAAGTAGCAAACAAACTCAGACACGAGCAAACAATGCTCAAGCATCAAGTGCTGGAGAGAGATTGAGATCTGTGAAACGGCAGGAGGCTGCGGTAGGATATACCTACACATCACTGCCTTCGGATGGATTCAGTGTAATGCTCTCAGCATGTGGCAAATTCAAGTTTTATTTTCTGGAATTTTTTTTTTCAAATATTTTCTATCCAATGATGCAGAACCTGCAGATACGGAGGACTGACTGTTTTGTATAGGATGGAGTCTGGTGTGAGAAATGACAAATCTCAGAGTAAGTCTGCAAAAGCTGGAGCCTGTGTTAGGCAGAAACCTGTCAGAGAAAGAAAACTCAAATGTTTTCCGTTAAAGAGAGAGTGATAAGAAAGTGGTGACTGCACCCTGTCAAAGGTGCAGTCTGTGAGACCCAGAAAAACATGGCAGTCCTGTTGAGTTCTAGCTCTTACAGGTTTCACTGTATTGAGAAATTGTAAAATCTCTTTTATTTACATTCTTTAAACATTTTATCTCATCCCTTTATGCCCAGCTGATGAAAAATAATTCCAGCAAATACTGTGTTCATTTTGAACACAAAAATCTTTAGAGTTTCACTTAACTGTTCCATCCCAAAGTCGAGGCTAGTAAACTAATGCTTTCTAAGTCCAAGCCATCACATAATGTAATTTCTCATAATTGGCCTACATTCTCTTAGTTGATACTGTTAACTGTGAGCGAGGTTCTTCTTCCATTTAGACCAAGGCTTTCTTTACAATGCAAGTCCCTGCTCCCCAGATGTTCTCCTTACTATAGTTCTTCATAATTTTGGACCAGTTTTACCTGTGTATAACTGAATATTGCCGTTGTTGGCCCTAGCTGTAAGCTTCTGCTCTTTGCCTTGGGATTTTTCTGACTGCTGCAGGAACCCTCTTGGTATAATTTGGAAGGAAGGGGAAATTTAACACCATTTTGATATATATAAATATATACATTTCATGTGGTATAGTGCCTAAGGCATTTGACTGCTCAGCAGAGGGCTGACAGTTCAAACCCACCAACCAATCCTCAGAAGAAAGATTGGGCAATCTACTTCCGTAGTGATACCATCTCAGAAACCCAAGGAGGGGTCGCTATGATTCAGCTCCAACTTGATAGTAGTGAGTTTGAGTTTGGTTGGTTGTGTGTGTGTGTGTGTGTGTGTAAAACACATTTACCAGTGCACCATTTTTCATGTGTACAATTTAGTGATACTGATTACATTAATCATGTGCAACCCTCACTAATAATTGTTGCCAAATTTTCCATCACAAACAATAACTCACTGTTTCCTGATGATTTTACCCCCTCCGTCTTCCCCCTGGGAACCACTAATAAACTTTTGATCTCTGTGGTTTTCCTATTCTAGATACCTTCTTCAAGTGAGATTATATTTGTCCTTTTGTGATTGACTTACTACACTCAACATAGTGTTTTCAAGGGTCCATCCATATTGTAGTGTGTATCAAGACTGTTTCTCTTTATGGCTGAGAAAAATACTCCACTCTATGTAGGTACACATTTTATTTATCCACTCATCTTTTGATGGACATATCGGTGGTTTCCACCTTTTGGTTACAATGAACATTGGTGTACATGTGTTTTGTTTGTTTTGTTTTGTTTTTGTCACTGCTTTGGTACATACCTAGAAATGGAATTGCTGGGTTACTTCAACCAGAGGCATAGCAAGAGGTGCGTAACCTTTAATCTACAACTGCCCTCCAGTCACCTCACGCTTCTTGTATCAAACAACCACTTAGGAAGGAAGGGGGTTGCCATTCTTCCCCACAGGTGCTGATCTTGAGGGCTCAGCCCATTAAACTTCTGTGCTGACCTAAGATAGTAGCATTGAGAAGGAGGATTTTTAATGTGGGAGAAAGGAGATACAGTTACAGGAATGATTTTTTTAAAAAACCCTGCCATCACATTGATTCTGACTCATAGCAGCCCCATTGGGTTTCTAAGGCTATAAATCTTTACAGAAGTAGACTACCTCATTTTTCTCCTGTGGAGCAACTGGTGGGTTTGAACCATTGACCTTCTGGTTAGCAGCTAAATGCCTTAACCACTATGCCAGCAGAGCTCCTTACAAGAATGGTAGGGGTAAAGTAGAAACCTATAGTCCTAAATTTCAGTTGCAGTTATCAGTATGAATAAATGATAATATTTTTATCTTGTAAAAATGAAACAGCAGTGAACACCCCTAATGCCCTGGCTGATTCCTGATAAAAGGAACCAAGACTTTTCATAGAAATGGCTTCAGGGGCATGGAATGAAAAAGACAAACCTGGAATATCTTATGACATAAAGCAAGAAAGCAGTATCTTACACCAAAGACTAGTTGGGTCATATCGTAAGGTATCAGGGGCCCACTTTGATTTGAGTATCGATAAGAAGTTTGAGTATCGATAAGAAGAGTGACTACAGTGGCTTGAAAAAAATAAAACATCTTTAAATACATTTGTTTAAAGAGTGGTCATTAATCATTGTGATAGTTAACGTTGTTTGTCAAATGGGGTTGGTCATGATTTTGAGTGGTTTGGCAGCTGGAGGTAGTTATTCCTCATGGTGAGATTGGACATGGTGTAAGCATCTTCATGGTGGAATTTACTGTGAGCAGCCAATTAGTTGAAGGGGAGTCACCTTCACGGTGTGGCCTGCTTCCAGTATATATGAATGAAGAAGCTTTGGGAAAGGTCTCTAACTTTTCGGCTCATTTTGGATCCTGCATTTGGCCTGTCATGTCCAATTCCTGGATTTGAACCAGCGGCATGCCGTGTTGCCTGCCAATCTTGAGATTGTTGCCTGCACAGCCTGTGAGCCAACAATCTGCCATTCTGCCTGCCAATCTTGGATTTGTTAGTCTTAGCACCCAGCAGCCTCATGTGTTGGGAGAAGCCTCCAGCTTACTCTAGTGGGCCTGGAACAAGAGACAGCTCTAAAGCCCAAAGTTGAGGAGCCTCTACCCAGAATCCACAGCGAGAAAATCTTCCCATAGAGCTGGCACTCTGAACTCGGACTTCCAGCCTCCTAAACTGTAACAAAATAAATTTGTTAAAGCCATCCATTTGTGGTATTTCTGTTACAGCAACACTAGAGAACTAAGATAGTCATCTTTGGAGAATGCTATAGAATTAACTCATTTGGAAATCTGGTAATTAAAGGGAAATAAAAGAGTTTCGACAATTTACCCTAACTTTCCTATACCGAATAGTCAGTATACCTTATACCTCAGAGTAACCAAATAGTTGATGGGAATATATTTCTTCTTATAGAACTATTCTAGCTAACAGATGAAGAAAGAATGATAGAATTATATCACCATTTTGCAGCCTTGTTCTTGAAGAATAGTGAAATTCATGGATCCAGACTCTGATGACTGTGATTTGTTACATCATAAAACTAATTGCCTCTCTCTTGAAATACACATTTTTTGTGTGCCATTAACTTGGTTCCGTCTCATAGTAACCGCATGTGTCAGAGTAGAACTGCCACCATAGGGGTTTTGTTTTGTTTTGTTTGTGATTTGGGTGAAAGTTTACAGAGCAAATCCATTTTCTATTCAACAGTTCATACACATTTTATTTCATGACATTGATTGCAATCCCCACAATGTAACAGCTCTCTTTCCAGTCCGTCCCTATGGTTACCTTTTCCCTGTGTCCTTTACTTTGCATTCCTTCACGCTGAGGTATCTCTTTGTGAAAATGCTGCTGTTCTGATTTCCCATGATTAATTGTTCTAAGGAGTGTACCTACCTAATTGTTCACCTTCTAGGCCTGTCGTTTGGCTAGAAGCCACGAAGTGAGTTCAGTTCCAGGGCCAAAGTTTGACTAGGGGCCGTAGTTTCAGGTTTCACCAGTCTCTATTATACCAGTAGGCCTGGTCGTTTTATGACTTTGAGTTTTGTTCCACATTTTTCTCCCATTCTATCCAGGATCTCTTTGATCCCTTTCTGAGAAGTTGGTTGGGCACCATCTTATTCTTCTGGTCTCAGGGTTCCCATAGGGTTTTACTCGACTGTAATCTTTACAGGAGCAGATCATCAGGTCTGTCTTTTGTGGAGAAACCCACTGGGAGGGTTTGAACCACCACCGTTTCAGTTAGCAGCAGAGCACTAAACCTATGGCATCACAAGGGTTCTTTGAAATACACAATGCCACCCCTGAAAAACTTCTTGTCCTCCCCCACAAATAATAAATGTCAAATCTGAATCTGAAAGTATCTCTTATCCAGCTATTAATTTAAAGACAAAGGAAAGAGAAACATATTAACTTAAACCCTGAGAAGGTAAAACAGCAAAATCCAGACTGTGAAATAATCTTTGCAATTTCAAAGTGAGAGGAGCTTTGGTGATGCTTTGGTTAAAGCATTGGGCTGCCAACCAAAAGGTCAGCAGTATGACCCCACCAGCTGCTCTATGGCAGAAAGATGAGGCAGTCTGCTTCCATAAAGAATGTGTAGCCTTGGAAACCCTATGAGATAGTTCTACTTTGTCTTACAGGGTCACTGTGAGTTGGAATGGACTCAATGGCAGTGGGTGTTTTGTTTTTGTTATTCCAAGTGAAGTCTGAAATCGAGAGCATCAGCCTGTGGTTTTTCATTTTCTTTTTTTTCTTCTTCAGTTCAGTCTCACCTTCCCTCCCTTCCTTCCTCCTCTCCCTCCTCACCTACTCTTCCTCTCCCTCTTCCTCCCTTCCTCCTTCTCTCCCTTTCTCCCATCATAATTTCTGGTTCTAAAGTGTCCTCTTTGCACTTTTCAGCAATATTAAAGATTTATTTCTAACATTCCTAGTGACTTTGGCAGGGGCAGGTTAGAGAACACTGCAGTACATTGTGGTCTTCAGACAATCTTCT
>NW_006922051.1:315263-322242 GCF_000298275.1 Orycteropus afer afer | reverse complement strand
CTAGTTGGGGTTTAGTCCATTTCTATATCCTTCCCTTCAAGGCTCAGGGGTCCAGGATTATCTTCTGTGTCTGTATTAATTGGTTTCCCTTTTCTTTGTTGAAGAGGGTCTGTGCAGTCTTTCTGCCTAGTCCACCATCTTGTGGAATTGGCAGTGTCTTTTCATCATTCAAACACTAAACCAAACTCACTGTCATCGAGTTGATTTTGACTCATAGCAACCCCCACTGGGTTTCTAAGGCTGCTAATCTTTACGGAAGCAGATTGCCTCATCTTTCTTCCATGGATGGAGTAGCTGATCAGTTCTGGCTTTGAACCAGAACTGGTTAATAGCCAAATGGCCATAACCACTATAGCACTAGATCTCTTTTTTTTTTTTTTTTAATCATAGTCTTTGCCATAGAGTAAAGGCAGTCCAGGTGGCCAGAAGCTTATGGTGCTCTGAGGTTAGGTCATTTGAAGAGTTTAATACAGGGACTGTTCATAAGGTTGTGGGGCAAGTATGAGGGAACCATAGGATTAGTTCAGCATGGAGGAACTGTTAACTACCTGTGGGCCTGACAGGGAGAGGAAGGACCTGTTATCTGAAGAGAGAGTGAAAACCTACTATGAGTAGAGGGCATCCGAAAATAATAGTTCTGATGGCTTGTCTAGTGAAGACTTACAGCCATGTTGGAGATAGATTTCATTAGGATCCTGGTGCTGAAGTTCTTGCTGTTAACTCAGTGAAATTTCAAAACCAGATGTTAAATATCATATTTGGGTGGTGGGGAGAGAAAGATTATATTGAAGAGTAATCAGTCATTGTCGGTGAAGAAGAAGTAAGAATAGCTATTAGGCTTCTGTTCACACAAAATCAAAGAATTAGTGGAATGTAATTTCCTATGTCAGAATTAACTTCTGGGAAAACAGTTTGATAGTGTCTCAAAAAGTTAAGCATAGATCTACCATGTGACCCAGCAAACCCAATCCTAAACACATACCCCAAAGAACTGAAAGTAGGAATGCAAACAGAAACTTGTGTTAACAGTGTTCCATTGCAACACTATTCACAATAGCCAAAAAATGAAAATAACCATAAGTCTATCAAGAGAGGAATGGATGTAAAATGTGGTGTATAGATTCAATGTAAAGAGAAATGAAGTCTTGACACATGTTGCAGTGTAGTAAATTACTTAGTGTGGCTTTTCTACCCATAAGTCTTTGTAAACTCCGAGGTGGAATTTGCCATGAGCAATTGAGGAGCTCCTGATTGCTAAAGTTGTCCACCTGCGGTATTTCTGTTGGAAGTGGCACTAATCAATGTTCTGGGAGGTTCCTGCTCTCTCTCAGGTGTTTAGAATTATGATGTTATGATTGGCTGGTTTGGTCACTCTGCCAGGCACAAAAGGAGCCCTCCTAGAGGCAGAACTCTCTCTGACTGCTGGCTGAGGAACGATGTGCTCCTGAGACACACACGCTGCTGAGCAAGAGATGCAAGAGACACGCATTGCTGAGAGAGACACCAAGGGACATGCACTCTTGGGAAAGAGACTGTGAGAGAATATTGGCTAAGGGACGGTGGGCTGGGAGAGAGACTGAGCATTTTTTCCTGAACTTGAATTGTATCCTGTGGTGCTTCCCTAATAAACCCCATAATCTGTGAGTTCTTTGTGGCCACTGCAGCGAATTATCGAACCCAGGAGAGAGGTGGTAGGTACTTTGGGAGGAACAGTTGGTGAAAGGGCTGGTGGAGGGAGGCAGCGTGTCTGACCTCACAGTAATGGGCCTTGGGCTACTGACAGTGATTCTGTCTTCCTCTTGTGGGGTTAGAGGAGGTCCAAAGATGTGGCCTCCTTGCCCTTTTAGCATAGCATATTTTAAACATGGATGAACCTCGAAACCATTGTAATGAGTGGAATAAGTCAGTCACAAAGGCACAAATATGTATGATCCCACTGAAATATCTAGAGTAAGCAAATGTATAGAGATCAAAGTTTATTAGTGGTTAACATGAGTGTTGTGGGGGTCAGGGGAGTCATTGCTTAAGGTTCTCTGAGTTTCTGTTAATGGTGATAGAATTATTTGGAAATGGATAGTTTCTACTGTCCGCTGGGAGCTCTGGTGGCATAGTGCCTAAGGCATTTGACTGCTAACTAGAAGGTCAGCGGTTCAAACCCACCAGCCACTCCTTGGAAGGAAGGTTGGGGGATCTACTTCCATAGTGATACTGCCTCGGAAACCCAAGGAGGGGTCGCTATGAGTCAGATCTGACTCAAGAGCAATGAATTTGGTTTTTGGTAATGGTGATGGTTGCATATCATGATGAACACAATCAATGTCATTGAATTATACATGTGGAAAATGTTGAATTGGCAAATGTTTTGTTATATATTTTACCACAATAAAACAATTAAGAAAGAAAACCATCTGTAATAGGTTGTGCCCTAAGAACTGATAGTACTGGGGGAAAGAAAACAAGAAATTCACTGATCTCTGTCATTTCAACCCTTCACACCTTAACAATTCACTTCACTTTGAACCTGTTACACAATAAAACTCTGGCAATACTTGAAAGCATGCTGTGCTCTGTTTGAGGATGATTAATTGCATGATCTCTAAAGTGGAATTACCTGGCATCTAATCCTGACTTTGCTCTTTGTCAAACCAATTATCCAATCTCTTTAAGTCTTGGTTTTCTCATCTGTCAGCGGGAATGCCAGTAGTACTGTATTTTCACACAAAGTGAATGCTATGCTTTTTGTTTGGAAACTGCATGACCCCCTTGCCCGTTAGTTTCCTTTGTGTTGTTTGCATTATATATATATGTGTGTGTGCATTATTAACATGGGTACATGATATGTGAAAAATTACAGTACTTACTCATGGAATTACTGTGATGATTATATAAATTCATCAATATAAAAGTATGACACAATACCAAACAAAAGGTAAGTATTCAGTGAAATGCTATCTATTATTTATTTTAATTTTGCTTACATGCGTTTGATTGAGAAGGGACAGAGAAGGAGCCTGACTGGTTAGTAAAGCATATTTTTGACTTTCAAAAAAAATTTTTTTTTTTCCCCTGCTTGGGGCATTGTCCCGGAACTTTCAGAAACCTTCCTTAATTATTCATGCTCCTAAATTTTGATTTACTGAGACCTTCCCTTACCACCAGGACAGCCTCCATCAGGGTTGGGGAAGGGTTGCTTATTGTAACACAGAAATAAAGATCAGAACACTTTCCACAATACATCTTGGTTTCAGGAGGCAAGGACCTTAATTATTATGTTTAAAAACCTCTTTCTAAATATCTTCCATTTCCTGGATTTTGTTTGTTTTTAAATAAGTGCTTTCATCATCCTTTGAAACTAGAAGAGACAATAGTACCTAAATTTCAAATCACTTTATTCTGGAATTATTAATATTATATTAGATTGTGTTTCTTTTCCAAAGACCTTGCAAATATAAAGGCTAAAATAAGTTCTTTTCATATTGCACCCTTTGACATGACTGTCACCACTCTCTCCTCTCTCTCTCTCTCTGCCACCCCCCACCCCCACCCCCACCCCAATGATCTGGCTTTGTGAATGTTGCCTAGGCCTCCCTTAGAAAGTTTCCTATGTTGGCTTTAATTAGACACAATTTCCTAGACATATGGTTTGTTTTATACAAGTTATTTGTAGAAACAACAGAAGCTGGTTGTGGACTGTTTTTTCTACCTTTAAGCTGCTTTCTAATTCGCTACAATGGAACATAGAGAATTAGAGACTCAAAAACTGCTTTTAGAGAGAGAAAAGCTCCCAAACAGCTCCACAAGGTGGAAATCATTATCTCCACTTTTCAATACCAGTCCTACCTTCATCTCATTCAAATGTTTCTCAAATGTACTTTGAATCTGACTGGAGTAACATCTAATAACCTAAAGCAGGAGATTTTAGATGAGAGGGGACACTCTACAGAGATAGAATGCCAAGTCCCTTTTCCCTGTTTTGGAAATTTGAAACAATTTGTGGGTGTGTGGTTTAGTTCACTGACTGCAGCAGCCTGGAATAAGCCACTGTTTGGCCAAGAGATCTGTTGCCAATCACCAATCACCAATCACCACTTTCATATTCATTAATAAAATCTTCAGTGCAGATTTCAGAATCATTAACAGAATCCTCCTAATTTGTAAGAGCTTGTCAATGTTTTATGGCAGGACATTGTTGTTATGTGCCATCGAGCCGGATCCAACTCATAGTGACCCCTCCTTGGGTTTCCTAGGCGGTATCTCTGTGGAAGTAGATTGCCCCATCTTCCTTCTGAGGAGTGGCTGGTGAGTTTGAACCACCAGCTTTCTGGTTAGCAGTCAAGTGCCTTATGCACTGTGCTACCAGAGCTCCTGTGTGGTAGGACAGAGGCATAATTTTGGAGCAGAAGTCATAGCAAGGGAGGACAAATGTAGGGAAGGGCTTCAAAAGGGACTTTGAATATGTATGAGATCTTACAATCAGAAGCACTTGTGTGTGCATAAGGCAGTTTGAAAGTAGAGCCTTCACTCCATTTTAAAACCTTGACATGGGTCTAGAATCCATGTTGAATTTTAAAGCTGTTTCTTCTGACAGCAATTCCTCTCACCTTGATGCTGACCTAACCATATACCCTCAACGACACATTCTTTTTCTCTGAGGTCTGGCAAGTGCAGGATATCACAGTCTAATTCTGGAGAGTCTTTCTACTGTAGTCAAAACAGATGCAAGATGTGATAGCTTATACCTGAAGCATCTTAATGCACAGCATTATCGATAAATCTTTACAATGGACCCCCAGAAACAGACATGGTTGAGCAAACTATTTTTATAGCAGGTTACCCTAAAAACCTGTCTTGTCATTGTCCTGTGACCATCCTTTAATTAACTGAAGAGCACGTGTGCTTGCAATTACGTGCCCTCAACCAATCATGTAATCCCACATATATGTTACTCACCTATCCCTGTTAAATTTGTTTTTAGATATATCACTTTGACTCTGTGGTAGTTAAGCGTATGTGTCACCTTGGCTGGGCTGAGTAACTAGACACAGTCATCCCCCATGATGAGACTGGTAATCAACTCTGGTGGAATCTACTGTGAGCAGCTGAGTAGCTGCCTTAGGGATGTGGGCTGCTTTCAGTATATAAGGAGAAGTTTTGAGAAAGGTCTCTAACCTTTATTGCACACTTGGACCCTGCATGTTGCTGAGTCATTCAGCAGCCTGCCATGTTGTCTGCCATTTTTGGGACTGTTAATGGACGTGAGTTAGTGGACTACTGTGTGTATTGATAATCTTGGGGCTGTGCCATTTTACTTGTCAACCTTGGGTTTGTCAGCCTTAGCAATCAGCAACTGTCTGAGTGAAGAGGCCTACAGCTCCAAAGGGCTGGGAGCAAGAGGCAGAGCGGAAGCCCAGGTTCAAGGGGCTTTCACCAAGTCCCTAGAGCCGGCACTTTAAATTCGGTCTTCTAGCCTCCAAAACTGTAAGAGTATAAACCCCTGTTTGTTTAGGCCATCCACTTGTGATATTTTCTGTTAGAGCAGCACTAGAGAACCCAGACAGGCTCCCTTCATTGTCTTTTAGCCCATTATGATTTTCTGACTTTTAGTTTCTGCTACAACTATACAAAAATGTTTTCTTCCTCATTGTCTGGTGGAGGAGCCATCTTCACTCTGTGAATTTGGACATCTTCCCAGTCCAGATTGTCTCTATCCTTCAATAAACCTCTTTTGCTTTTACTTAAGCAGATTCTGTGATATTGCTCTATGACAAACAACTACTGGACACAGCTGAGTGAGAACAGGAGACAGATAGAGCACGGTTTCTGTTTCAGCGCTGTTGACATTTTGGGCTGGATAATTCATTGTAGTCAGGGACTGTGCATTATAGCATGATTAGCAGCTGTATCCCTCACCACTGCCCTTTAGATGTTGTTGTTGTTGTTGTTCGGTGCTATCGAGTAGTCTCCGACTCATAGTGACCCTATGCACAGCAGAACAAAATCCTGCCTGGTCCTGCGCCAGCTCCATGATTCTTGCTATACTTGAGCCCATCGCTGCTGCCACCATGTCAATCCATCTTGTTGAGGGCCTTCCCCTCTTCCGTCGACCCTCCACCTTACCAAGCATGACGTCCTTCTCCAGGGAATGGTCCCTTCTGACAATGTGACCAAAGTATGTGAGATGAAGTCTGGCCATTCTCACCTCCAAGGAACATTCTGGCTGGACTTCCTCCAGGACAGACCTGTTCATTCTTTTATCAGTCCACACTACTTTCAGCATTCTTCACCAACACCCACAGCTCAAAAGCATCAATTCTTCGGTCTTCCTTATTCATTGTCCAGCTCTCACATGCTGATGAGGCGATTGAAAATACCATGGCTTGTGTCAGGTGCATCTTAGTCCTCAAGGGGACACCTTTGCTCTTCAGCACTTGAAAAAGGTCCTTTGCAGCCAATTTGCCCAGTGCTATACGTCATCTGATGTCCTGACTGCTGCTTCCTTTGGCATTGATTGTAGAACCAAGTAATCAGTTACTTGACAATTTCATTCTTTTCCCCATCTATCATAATGTTGCTTATAGGACCAATTGTGAAGATTTTTGTTTTCTTTATATTGAGATGTAATCCATACTGCAGACTGTTGTCTTCAATCTTCATCAGTAAGTGCAAGTCATCCTCACTTTCAGCAACCAAAGTTGTGTCGTCAGCGTATCACAGGTTGTTGATGATTCTTCCTCCAATCCTAATGCCACATTCTTCTTCATATAGTCCAGCTCAGCATACAGATTGAATAAGTATGGTGAAATGATACAACCCTGACACACTCCCTTCTTGATTTTTTTTTTTAATTTTATTTTATTTAGATTTGGGTGAAGATTTACAGAGCAAATTCACTCTCGATACAGCAGTTCACATATACTTTGTCTCATGTCATTGACCACAGTTTACCACAATACAACAGCTCCCCTCCAATTTCCTCCCC
>NW_006922051.1:275079-311003 GCF_000298275.1 Orycteropus afer afer | reverse complement strand
AAAGATATTTGCAATGAATAAGTCATTGGTGTTGCAAAATTCTGTCATGCAATCTCCAGTGTTATTTCTGTTACCAAGTCCAAATTTTCCAACCACTGGTGATTCTTCTTTGTTTCTAACTTTTGCATTCCAATCACCAGTGATAAGCAACACATCTTGATTTCATGTTTGGTCAATTTCAGACTGAAGAAGTTGATAAAAATCTTCAATTTACTCATCTTTGGCTTTGGTGGTTGGTGCATAAATTTGAATAATAATCGTATTAGGGGTCTTCCTTGTAGATGTATGGATATTATCCTATCACTGACAGCACTGTACTTCAGAACAGATCTTGAAACATCCTTTGTAATGATGAATGTCACGCCATTCCTCTTCAATTTGTCATTCCCATCATAGTAGATCATGTGGTTGTCTGACTCAAAATGCCCAAAACCTATCCATTTCTGCTCACTAATGCCTAGGATATCAATTTTTATGCATTCCATTTAATTTTCGACAACTTCCAATTTTCCTAGATTTGTACTTCATACATTCTATGTTCCAATTATTAATGGATGTTTGCAACTATTTCTCCTCAATTTGAGTCATGCCATGTCAGCACATGGAGGTCCTGAAAGACTTATTTTATACATATCATTAAGGTTGGTTCTACTCTGATGAGGCAGCTCTTTCTCAGTCCTAATTTGAGTGCCTTCTGACACAAAGGGCTTGTCTTCCTGCACTGTGTCAGACATTGTTTCCAGGTTATTCATAAAGTTGCCCGGTAATGTATCAGACAGTGTTTCTCTGCTATTCATAAGGTTTTCCCTGGCCAATTTTTGAGAAGTGGATGGCCTCTTCCTTCTTCCTATTCTGACTTGGTCTATAAGCTGCATTGAAACCTGTGTACCATGTGCAACTCTGCTGGCATCTGAAACACCAGTGGCACAGCCTCAAGCCCCACAGCAACATACAAGCCCCACAGGATGACAAACTGACAGACAAGTTTGTCTCTCTTAGCTGTGGGAAACCTCTGTGCCCTCCCCTTCCCTAATTCCTACCTGGAACCTGCCACTTTGTGGCCCCTGGCCACTCCCTCCCTTTCCTGGTTCTAGGAGGCTTGGGGCCTAGCCTTGCCTCCCACCCCTTTACCTGGATATCCTGCCGCTCTGGAGGTCCCTGACCTCTCCTGGTCCCTCCCTTTCCTGGCTCTAGGGGGCTTGGGGCCTAGCCTTGCCTCCCACCCCTTTTTACCTGGATATCCTGCTGTTCCGCAGGACCCTGGCCTCTCTTGCTCCCTTGATTGATGCTAGATACCCGCTAGATGCCAGTAATAATTTCACTCCCCACAGTTGGAACATTCAAAAACATCTCCACACATTGCCCTCAGGCCCACAGTCTTCGTTGGGCCAGGGAATCCTTCACATGCACACACGCGCACACACAGAGACACACACTAATTGAGAACTACTGAAATAGAGAATACAGAGTTCAAACAAACTTTGCGTTGTTTGTAGTTTGTTAGGGCCCCAAAGGCGTTGATACTAACTATGGAACTCTGGTGGCGTAGTGATTAATGCGTTCTGCTCCTAACCAAAAGGTCAGGTGTTCTAACCCACCAGCTGTTCCAGGCATCTGCTTACCTAAAGATTTATAGGCTTGGAAACCCAATGGGACAGTTCTACTCTGCCCTAAAGGGTCACTATGGGTCAGATCAACTTGATGGGGGAAGATTTGGTTTATGAGCTACTATTTTCCACTCCTTGGAAAGAACATTGGACAATCTACTTCTGTAGTGATACCACCTTGGAAACCCAAGGAGGGGTCGCTATGAGTCAGATCCAACTCAATGGCAGTGAGTTTTTATTTTCCATATAGTATAATGGCATTAAAGCCAGATCCCACTCTAACCTTAGAGACTAGTCTCTTCCATGAATTACACTGTCTTTCAATATACTTATTAGGAGTTAATGAAATAAATTTAATGGTCCAAACCAGCATTTCAAAAGATGAATGATGAATAGACTAAAACAGGACAGAAAATATGAGAACATAGTTTGTGGAGTAAGTGTTGATTTGTAAAACTTTATGTATGTGTGTATATGTGTGCAAGCATGTATGCCAGCTCATGGCATTGCTGTAAAATGTATTTCTTAAAGAGTAACAAAAGTTTGAGAATCCCTATTCTTTTCTAAACTATCTCCTGAACATATGCTTCTCTCCTAATGTTCCATGTATTCGTTTTCTATTGCTGCTCTAACAAATTACCACAATTTAGTGGCTTCAAACAACACATATTTATTCTTTTATAGTTCAGAAAGTCAGAAGTCCAAAATCCGTTTCACTGCAGTAAAGTCAAGGTGAAAGCTGGGTTGATTTCTTCTGGTAGCTCTGAGAGAAGATTGCTTTATTTGCCCTTCCAGGCTTTTAGCACTGCATTTCATAGTACATAGTTGTTTGTTGATACAACATAGTAATATGGACTACGTACAGTGTCGTAGCACATAGTCTGCTGATGTTATTCTCAGATGTTTACTTGCACATATTTATATGTAATGTTTCCAAACCTCAAAGACAAAGATTGCATTTATAAAGATACTTATAATAAAAGAAAATAATAATGAAAAACTAAAATACTTTTTTTTTTTTTTATGAGTTAAGTATTCAACCTACATCAAACCAATTTATGAAGAAGTTGTCACAGCGAAACCCTGTCGTAATTTAGAGACTACCTGTATTCACCATAGGTGTTCTGGTAGTGTAGTGGTTAAGGCATTTGACTACTGACCAAAAAAGTCAGTGGTTCAAACCCACCAGCCACTCTTTGAAAGAACGATGAGTCAGCCCACTTCCATAAAGATTCAGCCTTGGAAACCCAATGGGAGTCACTGTGATTTGGAATCGACTTGATGGCAGTGAGTATGGTTTGGGGTGTTTTGTATTCACCATACCATACCTAACTTTGCCCCTGTTCCTCCAATGTAAGTTGCCCATCTCCTCTCTACCTACTTATCCATCCCTCCCTCCATCTAGAATTTTATCCCACATTGTAGAATTGAAGATATAGAGTGAGAAATGACTTTAGGTTTCCCATTTGTAACATCAGATTGGGCTAAATCAATGGTTTTCAAGCTGCTGCTGCTGTTGCTGCTGTCTTTTTAAGTTTTTGAACATTTTGTTCATACATAATTTCACTTGATATTACAATATGTGAATAAGGTGGAAGTTGAACTGCTTTGGCTGATGCTGGGTGTTTTTCCTGAAGACCCATCACACTCAGTCTGTTACTGCTTCCCTCAAAAGCCCGGCGGGGGGACATTACTTGGGGAAACAAATTGTCCCAAACAATACCTAAGGCCAAGAGAGACTGTGGCTTAGGGTAGGCCACCTCACTTTCAACTCTAGCTGTTAGACCTAGGTAGATGTAAGAAGTTTGCACATTAAACCCCCTAACTTTCCAAATGAGAAAAGTCAGGTCTGCTAGGTGCCTTACTTTGCTGTTGCTCTTACATGCAATTGGATCAGTTCCAACTCATAGTGACCCTGTGTATAACAGAAGACACTGCCTAATCTTGCGCCAGATACAATCTTTGATGTTTAAGTCCATTGCTGCAGCCACTGTGCCAAACCATATTGTTGAGAGTATTCCTAAATTTTGCTGTCTCTCTACCAAGCATGATGTCCTTCTCCAGGGACTGATTCAAAGTATGTGACATGAAGTCTCACCATCCTCACTTCTAAAGAGTATTCTGACTGTACCTCTTCCAACACAGATTTATTTGTTCTTCTGGCAGTGCATGGTATATTCAATATTCTTCATCAGCGCCATAATTAAAATACATCAATTATTCTTCAGTTTTCCATATTCCTTGTCTAGTTTTTATGTGCATATGAAGCAACTGAAAATATCATGGCTTGGGTCAGCTGCACTTTAGTCCTCAAAGTGACATCTTTTCATTTTAACATTTTAAAGCAGTCTTTGGATCATATTTTCTTGACTGCTGCTTCCATGGCCATCGTGAATCCAAGTAAAATTAAATCCTTGACAGCTTCAGTCTGTTTATCATGATGTTGCTAACTGATCCCGTTGTGAGGATTTTTGTTTTCTTTATGTTGGGTTGTACTTCATACATAAGGCTGTAGTCTTTGATCATCATTAAGTGCTTCAAGTACTCTTCATGTTCAGAAACAAAGTTGTGTCATCTGCATATCATGGATTGTGGAAGAGTTTTCCTCAAATGCTGATGCTGCAGTTCTTTTTCATACAGTCCAGCTTCTTGGATAATTTTTTTTTACTTTACCTTGTCTTCTTGAGCCACCCTCTGAAATCTTCTGTTCAGCTCTTTTACTTCATCAGTTCTTTCATTCATTTTAGCTATTCTGTGTCTAAGAGCACGTTTCAGTTTCTTCTGACCCTTTGCTTTCTTCATGTGTGAGGCCCTTGATATTATCTCATAATTTGTCTGATCATTAGTGTTCAGTGCATCATATCTATTTCTGTGGTTGTTTTTGTTGTTGTTATGTGCCATCGAGTCAGACCTGACTCATAGCAACCCCTCCTTGGGTTTCCGAGGTGGTATCACTATGGAAGTAGATTGACCAACCTTCCCTCCGAGGAGTGGCTGGTGATCTATTCTTGAGATGGTCTCTAAATCCAGATGGGATATATTCAAGGTTGTACTTTGGCTCTTGTGGACTTGTTTTAATTTTCTTTAACTTCAACTTGAGCTTGCATATGAGCAATTGATGATCTGTTCCATAGTTGGTCCCTGGCCTTTTTTGAACAGCTGAAATTGAGCTTCTCCATTGTCCCTTTTCATATATGCTGTGAGTTTTATTCCTGTGTATTCCATCCAGTAAGGTCTACATGTATAGTTGCTATTTATGTTGTTGAAAAAGGTATGCCCAATGAATAGGTTTTGCAAAATTTTGTCATTAGATTTCTAGTGTCATTGTTATAACCATGCCATATTTTCTGACTATGGATCATTTTTGTTTCCAATTTTTGCATTCCAATCACCAGTAATTACCAATGGATCTTGATTACGTGTTTGAGCAATTTCAGACCCAGAAGTTGGTAAAAATCTTTGATTTCTTACTTTGGAATTAGTGGGTGGTGTGTAAATTTGAGTAACAGTTGTATTAACTGGTCTTCCTTGAAGGCATATGGGTATTATCCTGTCACTGACAGTGTTATAATTCAGATAGTTCTTGAAATGTTCTTTTTGACAATGAATGAGACACTCTTCCTCCTCAATTTATCACTCCTGGCATAGTAGACCATATGATTGTCTGATTCCAAGTGGCCAAAAATATTTGCACCCAAATCACAATAAAAATTAAAAAAAAAAAAAAGGCTGATACCAGTCCATTTTCAGCTCACTAATGCCTAGGATATCAATCTTCTAGTGTTCCATTTAATTTTTGATAACTTCCTATTTTCCTGATTCATACTTTGTTCATATCATATTCCAATGACTAATGGTTGTTTGCAGCTGTTTCTTCCAATTTTGAGTTGCGCCACATAAGTAAATGAGGTCTTGAAAGCTTTTCTTCTAATTTTGAGTTGTGCCACATCAGTAAATGAAAGTCTTGAAAGCTTTGCTCCATCCATGCCGTTAAGGTCAACACTACTTTGAGGAGCAGCTCTTCTCATCATGTGAGTGCCTTCAACCTGAAGAACTCATCTTCTGGCACTATATCAGTCATTGTTTGGCTGCTATTCGTCATAAGGTTTTCATTGGTCAATTTTTCAGAAGTAGATTGCCAGCTCCTTCTTCCTAATCTGTATTACTCTGGAAGTGCCACTAAAACGTGTTCACTATGGGTGACCTTGCAAGTGTTTGAAATACCAGTGGCATAGCCTCTGGCATTACAACAACACACAAGCCACCACAGTATGACAAACTGACAGAAGAGCAGTGGAAGTAAGGTCTAGAAAGGTGAAAAAAAATTTTTTATTATTGGCTCTGCCATTAACCAGTGGAATAGTTGTAATCAAGTTGCATATGCTGTCTGGACCTCAATTTTGTTAGCTTTAAAACGTGCTTGAGGGAAGACATCATAAAAAGTGGGATTGAGAAGGTCGTAATTAATGAGAAGTGTTTAAATTGGTAGAAAGGAATAGGGCATTGTGATAGGCAGAATTCTAAAATCTCTGTCTTCTGATGTACAGATTACGAATAATCCCCTCTCTTGAATGTGGGCAAGATTTGTGAATATGATAGGATTTCAGTCCTGTGATTAGTTTATACTATAAGGCATAGGTGTAGGGATTTTGCAGATGTATCTGAGGTTCCTAATCAGCTGATCCTGAGTTAATCAAGAGGGATATTATACTGGGTCGGCCTCATCTTATCTGGTGAGCCCTTTAAAAGAGGGTATAGGTATTTCCTAAAAAAGAGAGCTTTGAAGCAAGAGAGATTCATTTCTCCTGGGTTTGAAGAAGCAACTTCAATGTTGTTTGAAACTCAACCCTGAGAGACCTGAGCATCTGAAACCCTCAGCTGACAGCCAGCAAGACAAAGAAAACTTCAATACTATACCTGCAAGGAATTGAATTCTGCTTGGAAGATGATCCTGAACATTAGATGAGATTGCAGATCCTGCCAACACACAGATTGCAGTCTTATGAGTCCCTGAGCAGAGTGGTCAGCAAAGCCATGTTTGGACTTCTGGCCCTTGGAAACTGTGAGTTGATAAATGAGTGATGTTTTAATTCCCTAAATTTGTGATAATTTGTTATACAGCAAAGGAAAAGTAATAGAAGCATTCAAGGAACTCACTAGAGCAAAATCTAAACTATACAAATGTATGTTGTTGTTGTTAGGTGTTGTCAAGTTGGCTCTGACTCTTAGTGATCCTATGTACAACAGAACAAAACACTACCCAGTCCTACACCATCTTCACAATCCTTGCTATGCTTGAGCCCATTGTTGCAACCACTGTGTCAATCCATATTGTTGAGGTGCTTCTCCTTTTTCTCTGACCCTCCACTTTACCAAGCATATCATTCTTCAGCAAATTAGGGAATGGTCCCTTGTGACAACATGACCAAAGTATTGTTGTTTTACGTGCCGTCGAATCAGACCCGATTCATAGCAACCCCTCCTTGGGTTTCCGAGGCAGTATTACTACGGAAGTAGATTGCCCCATCTTCCCTCTGAGGAGTGGCTGGTGGGTTTGAACCGCCAGCCTTCTGGTTAGCAGTCAAGTGCCTTAGCCACTATGCTACCAGAGCTCCCCATGACCAAAGTAGGCGAGATGAAATCTGGCCATTCTAGCTCCCAAGGAGCATTCTTTCAGGACAGATTTGTTCCTTCTGGGAGTCCATGGTATTTTCAGTATTCTTCACCAACACCACAATTCATTGTCTAGGTTTCACATGCATTATGAGGGGACTGCAAATACCATGATTGAGTTAGGTACGCCTTAGTCTACAAAGTGACATCTTTGCTTCTTAGCACTTTAGAGAGGTCTTTTGCAGCAGATTTGTCCAGTGCAATATGACATCTGATTTCTTGACTGCTGCTTCCATGGGTGTTAATTATGGATCCAAGTGAAATGAAATCTTTGACAACTTCAATCTTTTCTCCATTTACCATGATATTGCTTATTGGTCCAATTGTGAGGATTTTTATCTTATGTTGAGGTGTAATCCATACTGAAGGCTGTAGTCTTTGATCCTCATCAGTGAGTACTTTAAGTCCTCTTAACTTTCAGCAAGCAAGGTTGTGTCATCTGCATATCACAGGTTGTTAATGAGTCTTACCATATGATTATCTGATTTAAAATGGCCAATACCAGTCCATTTCAGTTCACTAATGCCTAGGATATTGATCTTTATGCATTCCACTTCATTTTTGACAAATCCCAATTTTCCTAGATTCATACTTTGTACATTGCACATTCTGATTATTAATGGACATTTGCAGCTGTTTCTTCCCATTTTGAGTCATGCCCTATCAGGAAATGAAGCTTTATTCCATCCATGTCATTAAGGTCAACTCTACTTTGAAGAGGCAGCTCTCCCCTAGTTGTGTTTCAAGCCTTCCAACATGAGGGCCTCATTTTCCCACACTATATCAGACAATATTTCACTGTTTTTTATAAAGTTTTCCAATAATATATCAGACAGTGTTTTACTGCTATTCATAAGATTTTCAGTTGCCAGGTTTTTCAAAAGTGGATGGCTCTGTCCTTCTCAGTCTATCTTAGTCTGGAAGGTCCACTAAAATCTGTCCACCGTGGGTAACCCTGCTGGTATTTTAAATACCAGTGGCTTAGCCTCCAGCCTCACAACAATACGCAAACCACCACTGTAGGACAAACTGATAGATGAGTGGTGGATGCTGATGTATATTTTCTATTAATATTAAAATTAAGTGATGTAAGCAACACCTTGGATGAACCTCAAATGCATTTTTCTAAGTAAAAGAAGCCAGGCCCAAAATGCTACATACTGTATGATTTTGTTTTTGTGACATTCTAGAGAAGGCAAAACTATTAAAGCACTTGTTACTAAAAGTTAGGGTCAGCAGAGAAGTTGATTACTAAGGGGCAACACAAGGGAATTTTTTAGGTGAGTGAACTCTTCTGTATTATGACTGTAGTGGTGAGTACATGTCTGTATTTTTCAAAACCCACAAAACTGTACACCAGAAAACATATTAATATAATTACAAGCTACTTACCTGGAGCTCCTTGCTCTGGGAAAATGTTTCCTCTGGACAACAGGAGAGGCTGAGGAGAACCCCTTGCCCATGGCAGGTGCCACCACCATAGGGCTTATAGTCCTGGAGCTGCGGAGAAGGTGGCTTCCTAGCCTTGTCCTCAGAATCCTCTGTCACTCATGGAAGTCAGGATCCAGTGAAGGAAACAGTAGCCACCTGAGTTATTTCAAGAAGATGGGATTTAATACAGGCAATTGATTATACAGCTAGAGAAGGACTGAAAGTGGAAAAAGAAATATTGAAGTAACTCAGAAATAATAACTGCAGGAAAGAAACCCAGGAGCAGAGAAGAAGAGTCCTGAGGTGTTGGAGCTCAGACTTGCAAAGGAGGAACTGACCATCTGTTGTGAGTATGTCTAAGGAGAAATGGTGCTTTCCGACAGAACCAGTAGAAGCCAGTTTGCCTCAGTCCCCAAAGCCAACTGTCACTTAACTACTTGAGTGACTAATAAGAACTATCTAACCCTGTAGTCTCTATTTATTGGTAGAACTTGGCAGGAGTAGGTGACAAAGGATTCTTTGAAATGTAGTTTTTGGAGCCTTAGCTGTAGTGACCCAGACCTGAGTCTAGAACAGAAGATTTGCAGCTGAGAACAATAGATAAATAATGAACACAGACTCCATTGATAATCTCATACAGACAGATTAGAAACATGACCTCCTGGTCTGTAACTACTTTCTAAGCTGCAGCACAGGTGGATCAGGGATGTTCACACAGCATGCAAGCTCAAATGGTGTTCCACTGTTAGTCAAGCAGTCACTGGTATCAGACAGGTATAGTTATCTGGTGTCAACCTTAAGATGAACAAGATGGTATGACCAAAGTGGGTAAGTAAACAAAAAATGCTTTAATCATTCAAAAGCTGTAAGTTTCTATATGGATTATATGTCAACATAAAACAAAAATCCCCACAACTGCAGCATCATGATAAATGGAGAAAAGACTGAAGTTGTCGGGGATTTCATTTTACTGGGATGCACAATCAATGCCCATCGAAGCAGCAGTCAAGAAATCAGACATCATATTGCACTGGGCAAAGCTGCTGCAAAAGACTGGGAAATCTGCTGCAAAAGACCTCTTTAAAGTGCTGAAGAATAAAGATGTTATTTTAAGACTAAGGTGGACTTGACCCAAGCCATGATATTTTCAGTTGCCTCATATGCATGTAAAAGGTGGGCAATGAATAAGGAAGACTGAAGAAGAAATGATGCATTTGAATTGTGGTGTTGGCAAAGAATACTGAAAATACATGGACTGCTGGAAGAGCAAACAAATCTGTCCTGGAGGAAATGCAGCCAGAATGCTCCTTAGAAGTGAGAATGGCCAGATTTCATCCGTCACACTATGGTCATATTTTCAGAAGGTACCAGTCCCTGGAGAGGGATCTCATATTTCATAAAGTAGTTGTTGTTATGTGCCATCGAGTCAGACCCGACTCTTAGCGAGCCCTCCTTGGGTTTCTGAGGAGGTGTCACTATGGAAGTAGATTGCCCAACCTTCCTTCTGAAGAGCAGCTGATGGGTTTGAACTTCCAGCTTTCTGGTTAGCAGTCAGGTGCCTTAGGCACTACGCTACCAGAGCTCCTTTGGTAAAGTAGAGGGTCAGCAAAAAAGGGGAAGACCTGCAATAAGATGAATCGGCACAGTGCCTGCAACAATTGGCTCAAGCAAAGCAAAGATTGTGAGAATGGTGCAGGACTGGGCAGTGCTTTGTTCTGTTGCACATCATTGTGAGTTGGAGATGACTTGACAGCACCTAACAACCTAAGAAGAACAAAAGAGTTCAGTCACTATATGCATTATTAGTTGTTCTTTTGAATGACATGACCAGAAGTGTGGCAGTTGAAATCTGTTACCCAAGGAGGTCAGTTTTGATGCTTAGGTATGCCTCATTTTTTTGAATGGCCTATATTCTCCAAAAGTAAATTTCTTTGTTTAAATTTTTATAAATTGTGATTTGAATGAAAGTTTACAGAGCAAATTGTTTTTCCAGGAAGAGTGAAGAAAATCAAAGGCATCTGGAAACAATTAGTCCAAGGATATGATGGACCCTAAGACCAGAAGAACTAGATGGTGCTCGGTTACCAATGTCAACTGCTCAGAAAGGGATCAAACTCGGATAGAGTGGGAAGAAAAATGTGGAACAAAATTCAAAAACACAAAAATGACCAGAATTACTGGTTAAGAGAGAGTCTGGTGGAACCCCCAAGACTATGGCCCTGGGTTTACCCTTTGGGCCTAAAATTGGACTCACTCCCATAGATTGGCTCTCAACCCAAAAGTAGAAAACCCTACATGCAGAACACCTACCCCAAAAGCAATGCACCCACCTACTCTAGGGAGATAACCCCTTAGAGCTATCAGCCATGGGGCACCAGAGGGACAGCATTCACATAGAGGGAAAGCTGGACAGAGAGGAGTGCATAGTTTAGAAGGGCACAGGGAGGGGGAAGTCACAGGGATAGGAGGGGAGGAGAGTTTGTTATGGTCGGGGATGGTAATTGGGGTGTGAAATCAAATGTACACAAACTATTGACTGTAAAACAAATTTTGCTCTGTAAATTTGCACCCAAATCACAATAAAATTTAAAAAAAAAAAACACAAATTGTTTTTCCATTAGACAATCTCCACACATTCTGTTTTGTGTCACAAAAAAAATGTCATTCACTTTAACTCCCACAAAGCAGCAGCACTCTTCCCACTTCCTCTCTGTACCCACCACTTCCCTTCATCCTTTCTTTCCATTCCCTACACCCTTTCTAACTCTATCCCTGGAAAAATGGCTACCTTCTTGATCTCTTGTGTTTAATGAATGCGTATCCTCCTGGTATCACTGTTCATCTTATAGGCCTGTCTTGACTTTGGCTGAGCCAAACTTTGGTTGAGCCATGAGGTTGAGTTCAGTTCCTGGCTTGAAGGTGTCTAAGGACCATAACCTCAGGGGTTATACCAGTCTTCATCAGACCAGTTTCACATTTTTCTCTTACACTATCTAGGGCTGCTACTGTGATTCCTTTCAGAGTGGTCAGCAGTGGTAGCTGGCCACCATCTAGGTCTTCTGGTCTCAGGGTTATGGGTGCTGGGATTGATGTGGCCCAT
This sequence comes from Orycteropus afer afer, assembly GCF_000298275.1. Classification (NCBI taxonomy): domain Eukaryota; kingdom Metazoa; phylum Chordata; class Mammalia; order Tubulidentata; family Orycteropodidae; genus Orycteropus; species Orycteropus afer. Next base: position 299,192 of record NW_006922051.1, on the reverse strand, counting down.
TAATCCTTTAAACTGTTTCCTTACATCTTTGATTTTCTTCATTTTTCTTTACTCTGGACAGGAAGAGACCAATAGTTGCACCTTATATGGCCACTCACAAGCTTTTAAGACCCCAGTTGCTAGTAAACACAATAGGATGTAGAATGTTGTCCTTGTGGACTGTGTTAAGCTAATTGACTTTAGTGTTCCTTGAGACTATGGTCCTGAGCCCCATACCCAACGATTCATTTCCTCAAGGTGTTTGGTTATGACTAAGAGTTTTGTAACTTTGCCCCCTATATGCACTACAATCATTCATGTATATATCTGCAGGATATATAAATACTCTGTCAAACCTAAATATATATATATATATTTATATTCATGGGTATAGTCCCATTGCCTTCCCAGTCCTGTTCAGCTTGAGTGTCTATCTATGTATCCACTCATAGATTGTTATTACTGTTATTGCAGGATTATGTATGTAATAGTATTAATCTTTGTTGTCTTTAACTCTTGTGCTCCTCCTTGTTCCTTCTACTGCCTTGATCATTTTGTGCTGACTTCCCACTTCTTGCATATTGCCTTCTCTTTCACTAAATTAAGACATGTCTACCTTCTAATTACAACCTTCTAATTAGACCCCTGGTAACCTTCAAACAATTCTTTCTGTGTGTAAACCTTTTCTTGACTTTTTACAGTATTGTTCTCCTACAACATTTGCCCTTTTGTGACTGACTAATATCACTCAGCATAATGTCCTTTACGTTTGTCCATGTTATGAGGTGTTACACAAATTCATTATTCTTTAACATAGCATAGTATTCTATTGATTCGGTATTCATCCATTCATCCACTGATGGGCATTTACGTTGTTTACATCTTTTTGCTGTTGTTAAAACATGTGTGTAATCAACATGGATGTGCATGTATCTGTTTGTGTCATTTCTCTTATTTCTCTAGGATATATACTTAGTAATGGGCTTGCTATATCATACGGCATTTCTATTTCCAACTGCTGCTGCTGCTGCTTTTTTTTTTTTTTTTTTTTTTTTAATAGCACAGTTACATATGTAAGACTATCTTCAGCCAAATCTATCCTATACTCTACGGAGATGCAATCGACCATGGGGCAACAGAGGGGCAACACTCAGAGGAAATGCAGGACACACAGGAGTGCATAACTATGAGGGGCACGGGGTGGGGGTTTACTGGGCAGTGAGGGGAGGAGACTGGGTTAGGGTTGGGAATGGTAATTCAGGAGCAAAATGTACACGAAATGTTGAATGTAAAACTCTGCTCTGTAAACTTGCACCTAAAGCACGTGCGCACACACACACACACACACACAAACACTAGGCTAGGGGTGAATGCATAGACAGGTGAGAAGATTGGTTGTGGGTAGGTGCAAAAACAGCAAGGAGGCCACATGTTCTGACCTCCTCTAATCTCACAAAAGGAAGACAGGATTACCAGCAGTAACCCAAGGACTATTACTGCAAGGCCAAACATGCTGCCTCCCTCCAGCCCTTTCACCAACCGTTCCTCCCAAAGCTATGGCCCTGGGTTGAGTGATCTGTGTGTACATCTTGTTTACTATTGGGCTGAGAACCAGCCCCTGGGAGTGAGTTTTATTCCAGGCCCAGAATGTATCCCAGGGCCATAGCGTTGGGGTTCTCACCAGACTCCATCCAATCAGTAATTCTGGTCATTATTGTGTTTTTGGATTTTATTTCATGTTTTTCCTCCCACTCTATCCAGGACCTCCAGATTTGATCCTTTCCTGAGTGGTTAGCATTGGTAGCCAGGCACCATCTAGTTCTTCTGGTCTTGAGGTCCATCATGTCCTAGAGCTGATTGCTTCCAAATGCCTTGGTTTTTTGCACTTTTCCTCACTTCTGATGATAAGAGACCATTAGCTGCATCTTAGATGGCCGCTTGAAAGCTTTTTAAGACCCCAGTCACATAGCCTAGTGTTTGCTGCTACTAGTAAGGCAGTATTGTGCATGTAATAGTATTTGCCTCTGTTGTCTATATCTTTTGTGTACATTTCTATGTCCTCCTTTTCTCTATTGTCATTGCGCTGGTCACAAACTTTTGTTATAATGCCTTTCCCTCCACCCAAATCAACACTTGACTCTTAGCTAGTCAGAAATTTTCCCTCCCCTGCCGTCCCATCCCCGGTAACCAACAAAGTAAATTTCCTTCCCAGTATAAGCCTTTTGTTGCCTTTTATAGTAATGGACTCATACAATATTTGTCCTTCCATGATTGACTTATTTCACTCGGCATAATGTTCTCCAAATTCATCCAAATTATGAGGTGATTTGTGGATTCTTCATTATTCTTTAATGTTGCGTAATATTCCATTGTGTGAATGTATCACAGTTTGGTTATCCACTCATCTGTTGATGTGCATTTAGGTTGTTTCCATCTCTTTGCTACAATGAATTGTGCTGCAGTGAACATGTGTGTGCATATGTCTATTCATGTCCTGGAGCTCACCTCTTCAGAATATATTTCTAGTAATGGAATTGCTGGATCAAATGGTATTTCTATTTTCAATTTCTTAAGGAAACGCTATACCATTTTCCACAGTGGTTGTGCCATTTTACAGTTCCACCAGCAGTGTATGAGGGTTCCAATCTCTCCACACCTTCATCAACATTTGTTGTTTTCTTTTTTTTGAACTTTGCTATTAATGCTGGAGTGAGATGATATCTCATTGCTGTTTGGATTTGCATCTTTCTAACGGTAATGATCATGAACATTTCTTCATGTGTTTGTTAGGCACCTGAATGAATTTGATGAATTGTCTGTTCATCTCCTCTGCACATTTTTTAAATTGTATTTTCTTTTTGTTGTTGAGGTGTTGAAAATTTCTACAAATTTTAGAGAATAGCCCCTTGTCTAATATGTCATTTCCAAATTTTTTTTCTCAGTCTGTAGGTTATCTTTTTAGTCTCTTGGTAAATCTTTTGATGCAAATAAATGTTTAATTTTTAGGAGTTCCTATTCATCTAATTTGTCTACTACTGTTTGTGCATTTTTAGTTATATTCGATACTGCATTTATGCCACGAATTAGGCCCCTAAGTTTGCCCTTATTTTTTCTTTGGTGATCTTTATGGTTTTAATTTTCACATTTATATCTTTGATGCATCTTGAGTTAGTTTTTGTGTATAGTGTGAAATATGGGTCCTGTTTCATTTTTATGCAACTGGGTATCCCGTTGTGCCAGCACCATTTGTTAAAGAGACTATCTCTTCCCCATTTAATGGGTTTCGGTTCTTTGTCAAAGATCAGCTATCCATAGATGGATGGATTTACTTGTTGGTTCTCAACTCTGTTCCATTAGTCTATGACATTGTGCCAATACCAGGCTAAAACCACCTTTTGACTACTGTAGCTGTATTGTAGGTTTTGCAGTCATGGATTCTGTGAGGTCTCCTACTTTGTTCTTCTCTAGTTGGTCTCTTTCCTTTCCATATAAAGTTGGTGATTAGTTTTTCCATCTCTTAAAGAATGATGATGAAATCTGTATGGGATTGGATTATATCTGTAGATTGCTTTGGGTAGTGTTGACATTTTTACAATGTCAAGTTTTCTTATCCTTGAGCATGGTATATTCTTCCTTTATGTAGGTCTCTTTTGGTTTCTTGTATTAGTGTCTTGTAGTTTTCTTTTGATAGGTCTTTTGTGTCTCTGGTTAGATTTATTCCTAAGTACTTCATCTTTTGGGTAGCTATTATAAATGGTATTGTTTTCCTGATTTCCTTTTCAGAGTTCTCTTTGCTAGAGTAGAGGAATCCAACTACTTTTTGTATGTTGATCTTCTACCCTTCTACTTTGCTGAATCTTCCTATTAGTCCCAGCAGTTTTCTTGTTGAGTCTCTAGGATTTTCTAGGTATCAGATCATATCATCTGCAAATAGAGATAGTTTTAATTCTTCTTTACCAATTTGGATGCCTTTTATCTTCCTTGCCTGCCTATTGCTCTGACTAGGACTTCCAGTACAATACTGAATAAGAGGAGTGATAAAGGGCATCATCCTTGTCTGGTTCATTCACAAGGGCAATGTTTTCAGTCTCTCTCCAGTGCAAATTACTTTGGGCATTGGTTTTGTGAATATGCCCTCAATTATGTTGAGTAATTTCCTTTCTATTCCTATTCTGCTGTGGGTTTGTATCAAGAATGGGTGTTGGATTTTGTCAAATGCCCTTTTGACATCAATTGATATGATTGTATGGTTCTTCTCTGAATACTTGGTAGAATTCACAATTGAAGCCATCTGGGCCAGGAATGTTTTCTGGGGATAGTTTTGTATTTTTTTATGTCATGTTCACTTTCTTCTTTTGTGATAACTCTGTTCAAATTTTCTACCTCTGACTGTTATTTTGGGGTAGGTAGTGTTTCCATAAATTTGTTCATTTCTTCTAGATTTTCAAGTTTATTGGAATACAGGTCTTCATACCAAAAACAAACAAACAAACAAACAAACAAACAAAAAACACCAAACTCACTGCCATCAAGTTGATTATGATTCGTAGAGACCCCTCTCCCCAAATTGGGTTTCTGAGATGGTAAATTTTTATGGAAGTAGATTGCCCCATCTTCCTTCTGCAGAGAAGCTGGTGAATTTGAACCACCAACCTTCTGGTTAGCAGTCAAATGCCTTAGGCATTATGCCACCAGAGCTCCTTATAGGTCTTCATAGTATTCTGTTATTATCCTTTTTATTTTGGTAGGTTCTGTTGTGACATTGCCTGTTTCATTTCTTATTCATGTTATTTGATCTTCTCCTTTATTACATTTGCCAGTGGTTTGTCAATTTTATTAATCCTTTCAAAGAATCAACTTTTAGTCTTGTTTATTCTTTCTATTGTTTTTGCTCAAATTTTTATTATTTCCTTTCTTATGATGACTGTAGGTTTTTTTTTTTTATTATTTGCTATTCTTTTTCTAATTTTGAAGATGTTGTGAGTGTTGATTTTGTTCTTTCTTCTTCTTTTTTTGATGTGTGCATTTATTCTTATAAATTCTCCTCTGATCACTGCTTTTGCTGTGTCCCAAAGATTTTGGTATGTTGTTTCATTCTTGTTTGATTAAAGGAATGTTTTCATTTCATTTTTTATTTCTTCTATTACTCAGTAGTTTTTAAACAGATGTTTTTCAGTTTCCATGTATTTTTTTTTCCCTTGATCTTCCTTTGTTGATTTCTAATTTTATAGCATTGTGTTCTGAGAAAATGCTTTGCAGTATTTTGATGTTTTTAAACTTACTGAGGCTTATTTTGTGGCCTAATATATTGTCTATTCTGGAGAAAGTTCCATTAGCCCTGGAAAAGAATATATATTGTGCTGTTGTTGGAGTGTTCTGTATATATCTTTGAGGTCTACTTGGTTGGTTGTGTTGTTTAGAACTTCTATATCTTTGTTAAGTTTCTTTCTAGTTGCTCTGCCTTTTATCAAAAGTTATGTATTAAAATCTCCTCCTCCTACTTCCGTAATGATACTGCCTCACAAACCCAAGGAGGGGTCACTATGGATGGAATTTGAGTCAATGCCAATGAGTTTATTATTGTGGAATTGTCTATTTATCTTCAATTTTGTTAAAATTTGATTTATGTATCTTAGGGCATTTTCATCGAGTGTGCAGATATTTATGATGGTTATCTTCTCCTGTTCAATTGACCATTTAATTATAATGTGATGTCCTTTCTTGTCTCTTGCTTATTTTTGTCTTAAAGTCTATTTTATCAGAAATTAATATTGCCACACCTACTCTTTTTTTGTTGTTGTTGCAATTTGGTTGATCTATGTTTTCCAACCTTTGATTTTTAGCTTATTTTTGTCTTTGTGTCTAAGCTGTGTCTCTTGTAGAAAGTATATTGATGGGTCATATTGTCTTATCCATTGTGCTACTCTCTGTCTCTTGACTGATCCATTTAATCCATTTACATTAAGTGTAATTATTGATAGGTATGAATTTGTTGCTGCCATTTTGTTGTGTTTGGGTGTGTGTTTGTGTATTATGTTGATGGTTTCTTTGTTCCATAAATTTTTCTACACTGAGTTCATTTTGTTTATGGATTTTTTTTAAAAAAATCATTTCCCTCTTTGTTATTGTTTCAGTGTTTACTGAAACTTTATGATTTTCTTCTTTTTTATTTTGATAAGGTTTATTAATTTTCTATGAGGTTACCCTGTAATTTATTATTATCTTCCCAAGTTTAGAACAGTCTATTCTCTCTTTATATCATCTTGATTTCCTGCCTGTTTGGAAGTTCTGTAACTATATCATTTATTCATTTATTCTCTCATTTTGCTTTGTAGTTATCATCATTTACAAATTGTCATCTTTGTTTCCCTATTTTCAGTCTTGTAGTTTTATTTTTGATACCTCTATATATGGGTTGATTTCCACATGATGTGTTGTGTCTTAATCTCAGGTTGTTATCTGCTATTTGTTCTCTGTCTGGAGAGACATTTAACATTTCTTATAAAGTTGATCTGGTTATTGCAAAATTCCCTTAATTTCTGTATACTCACTGCTGTCAAGTTGGATCTGACTCATAGAGACCCCTCCTTGGGTTTTCAAGGCAGTATCAATATGGAAGTAGATTGCCCAATCTTCCTTCCAAGAAGTAGTGGGTGGGTTTGAACCACCAGCCTTCTGGTTAGCAGTCAAATGCTTTAGGCACTATGCCACCAGAGCTTCATAATTTCTATTTATATGGAAATGAATTTCACCATCATATTTGAAAGACAGTGTTGCTGGATATATAATTCTTAGTTGACATTTTTTTTCTTTCAGCCTTTTATATATATAAGTCCATGGACTTCTTCCCTGCATGGTTTCTGCCAAGAAATCAGAGCTTACTCTTATTGGTTATCTTTTGTAAGTGTTGTTGTTGTCGTTGTTAGATGCCATCGAGTCATCTCTGACTCATGGCGACCCTATGTAGAGCAGAATGAAGCACTGCCCAGTCTTGTGCCAGCTCCTGCTATACCTGAGCCAATCATTGTAGCTACTGTGTCAATCCACCCTTTTGGGGACATTCCCCTCTTTTGTTGACCTTCCAAGCATGATATTTTTCTCCAGGAAATGGTCTCTTCTTACAACATGATCAAAGTAGGTGAGATGAATTCTGGCCATTCTTGCTTCCAAGGAGCATTCTGGCTGCACCTCTTTCAAGACAGATTTGTTAGTTCTTTTAGCAGTCCATAGTACTATCAGCATTCTTTTCCAGCACCACAACTCAAAAGCATTGACTCTTCTTTGGTCTTCATTATTCATTGCCCAGCTCTTACATGCATTTGAAGTGATTGAGAATACCATGGCTTGTGTCAGGCATACATTAGTCTACAAGGAGACATCTTTGCTCTTCAGCACTTGAAAGAGGTCTTTTGCAGCCAATTTGCCCAGTTGTCTGATATCTTGACTGCTGCTTCCATTGGCATTGATTGTAGAACCAAGTAATATAAAGTACTTGACAAATTTTCTCCATTTATTGGGATGCTGCTTCTTGGTCCAGTTGTGAGGATTTTGTTTTCTTTATATTGAGGTATAATCCATACTGCACACTGTAGTCTTCAATCTTCATCGGTGTTTCAAGTCATATGCCTTCTCAGCAAGCAAAAGATACAACCCTGATGCACACCCTTCCTGATTTTGAAACATGCAGTGTCCCCTCGTTCTGTTTTTCCAAAACACGAACAGTGCCTATACACATGGACTTCACCAGATGGAGTACACAGGAATCAGATTTGACTACATCTGGGGCAAGAGGTGATGGAGAAGCTCAATATCTTCAGCCAAAACAAGACCAGGAGCTGATTATGGAAGAGGCCATTAACTGCTCATACGCACATTCAAATTGAAGTTGAAGACAATTAAAACAAGTAGAAAAGAGCCAAAATATGACCTTGATAATATCCCTCCTGAATTTAGAGACCATTTAAAGAATAGATTTGATGCATTGAACACCAATGACAAAAACCAGAAGAATTGTGGGATGACATCAAGAATATGATCCATGAAGAAAGCAAGAGGTCATTAAAAAGACAAAACAGGAAGAAAAGACCAAAATGGATGTCAGAAGAGACTCTGAAATTTGCCCTTGAATGGAGAGTAGCTAAAGCAAATGGAAGAAATGGCAAGATAAAAGAGCTGAACAGAAGATTTCAAAGAGCAGCTTGAGCAGACAAAACCAATTACTATAATGAAATGTGCAAAGACCTGGAATTAGAAAACCAAAAGGAAGAACACACTCAGCATTTCTCAAGCTGAAAGAACTGAGGAAAAAATTTAAACCTCAAGTTGCAGTATTGAAAGATTCTATGGGCAAAATATTGAATGGTGCAGGAAACATCCAAAGAAGATGGAAGGAATATACAGAGTCACTGTACCCAAAAGAATTGTTTCATGTTCATCCATTTCAGGAGGTGGCATATGATCAAGAACCAATGGTATTGAAGGAAGAAGTCAAAGCTGTACTGAGGCTCCAGGAATTGACAGGATACCCATTGAGATGTTTCAACAAACAGATGCCTCACTGGAGGCACTCACTTGGCTATTCCAAGAGATTTGGAAGACAACTACCTGGCCAACTGACTGTATAAGATCCATGTTTGTACCCATTCCAAAGAAAGATGATCCCACTGAATGTGGAAATTATCGAACAATATCATTCATATCAAACACAAGTAAAATCTTACTGAAGATAATTAAAAAATGGTTACAGCAGTATATTGACAGAGAACTTCCAGAAATGCAAGCTGGATTCAGAAGAGGATGCGGAATGAGAGATATCATTGCTGATGTCAGATGGATCTTGGCTGAAAGCAAAGAACACCAGAAAGAGGGTTAGTTGTATTTTATTGACTATGCAAAGATATTTGATTGTGTGGACCATAACAAATTATGGATAACATTGAGAAGAATGGGAATTCCAGAACACTTAATTTTACTCATGAGGAACTTGTACATAGAGCAGGAGGCTGTCATTTGAAGAGAACAAGAGAATACTGCATGGTTTAAAATCAAGAAGGAAGTATGTCAGGGCTGTTTCCTTTCACCAGACTTATTCAATCTGTATTCCAAACAAATAATCCAAGGAAGCTGGACTATATGAAGAAGAACGTGGCATCAGGATTGGAGGAAGACTCATTAACAACCTGCGTTATGCAGACGACACAACTTTGCTTGCTGAAAGTGAGAATCACTTGAAGCACTTGCAGATGAAGATTGAAGACTACAGTCTGCAGTATGGATTACACCTCAATGTAAAGAAAACCAAAATCCTCACAACAGGACCAATGAGCAGCATCATGATAAATGGACAAACGATTGAAGTTGTCAAAGACTTCATACTATTTGGTTCTACAATCAACACCAATGGAAGCAGCAGTCAAGATACTAGACGATGTATGTTGTTGTTGTTGTTATTGTTGTTATGTACTGTCAAGTCAGACCCAACTCACACTGGGCAAATCTGCTCCAAAGGACCTCTTTCAACTGCTAAAGAGCAAAGATGTTTCCTTGAAGACTAAGGTGCACTTGACACAAGCTGTGGTATTTTCAATCACCTCATATGCATGTGAGAGCTGGATAATGAAAAATGAAGACTGAAGAAAAGTCGATGCTTTTGAGTTGTGATGGTGGTGAAGAATGCTGAGAGCACCATGGACTGCCAAAAGAACTAACAAGTATGTTCTGGAAAAAGTACAGCCAGAATGCTCCTTGGAAGTGAGAACGGCCAGACTTCGTCTCACCTGCTTTGGTCATGTTATAAGAAGGAACTATTCCCTGGAGAAGGATATCATGCTTGGCAAAATGGAGGGACAACACAAAAGGGGAAGGCCCTCAACAAGATGGATTGACACAGTGGCTGCAACAATGGGCTCAGAAATGGCAAAGATTGTGGAGCTGGCACAGGACTGGGCAGTGTTTCATTCTGCTGCATGTGAAGCTGCTATGAGTCAGAGACGACTCGATGGCACCTAACAACAATAATAACTGATGGCACAGTGCCTAAGGCATTTCACTATTAGCCAGAAGGCTGGTCATTCAAACCCACCAGCTACTCCATGGAAGGAAGATGGGGCAATCTGCTTCCTTAAAGATTTACTGCCTTGGAAACCCAATGGGGGTTGCTGTGAGTCAGAATCAACTCAATGAGCTCTAGTGGCACAGTGATTCAGGCATTCAGCTGTTGTTCTGATTACCTAGTGCCGGTCTGACAAGAATATACTACAAATGCAATGGTTGAACAAACAGGAGTTCATTCTCTTACAGTTTGGGAGGCTAGAAGTCCGAATACAAAGGCCAGGCTCTAAGGGCTGTGCGAAAGCCCCTTGACCTTGGGCTTCAGCTCTACCTCTTGCTCCTGGCCCACTGAAGCTAGAGACACCTCATTACTCAGGCAGCTACTGGCTGCTGAGATTCACAAGCCCAAGGTCGACAAATAAAATGGCACAGTCTGATGTTACCAAACCACATGGTAGGCCATTAATTCACATGTATTGAAAGTCCCAAGGTCGGCCGAGCATAGCAGACTGCTGAACAGCAACTTGGCTACATGCAGAGTTCAAGAGTGCCATAAGCTAGAGACTATTCCCCAAATATTCTCCTTACATACAGGAAGCAGACCACATCCCTAAAGTAGCTACTCAGCTTCTCACAGTAGGTTTCACCATGGAGTTGATTCTTAGTCTCATCATGGAGAATACTACATCCAGCTGCCTAGCCATTCAACTAGGCCCAGCCAAGTTGACACACAAACTTAATCACCACAGCTGTTAACCAAAAGGTCTGTCATTGGAACCCACCAGTTGCTCTGTGGGAGAAACGTGAGGCAGTCTGCCACCATAAAGATTTACAGCCTTGGAAACACTATGGGGGACAGTTCTACTCTGTACTATAGAGTCAATATGAGTTGGAATAGTAATGTAGTATCTAAGGCATTTGACTGCTAACCAGAAGGCTGATGGTTCAAACCTACCAGTCACTCCTTGGAAGGAAGGCTGGGCAATCTACTTCTGTAGTGATACTGCCTCAGAAACCCAAGGAGGGATGGCTATAAATTAGGTCCGACTGGATGGCACATAACAACAACAACAACATGAGTTGGAATCAACTCAGTGGTAGTGAGTTTGGTACCTGGAGCTATGTGAGCAAAAGTACCTGAGCTAGAATGAACCAGACTATTAAAGAAAGAGGCAACTAGGCTTGCAGATATGTAAGGCTTCAGAAAGGAAGTGCTTGTGATATTTGAAAAGCAAATTGGACCATGAAAACCAGGCTGAGGAGTTGTAATGTTATTCTTTAGAAGCTTTTGGGCATGTTGACAATTTCTTATATTTAGTATTTGATAATTGCACACTCAACCAGTGTTTGAAATATTTTGCTTTGTCAATTGGAAAATACTTTGGAAAAAGAATACTTGAAGGAATAAAGAAAACTTACTTAAATAGAGAAAGAAAGAAGAGTAGCCAAATCTCTGGTACAGAAGAATTCCAAATCATTTATTTAGATACTGCCCCCTCAAGTAGGTGGAACATATCTCCCCATGTCTTAAGTATGGGGTGCATAGAGTGACCTCCATCCAAAGAACACAGTATGGAACGGGTAAAAAAAGATTACTTTTACAGTGGAAAAATATGACAAACACTTTTTCAGCCTTATGATCAAGCTTAACATCATCAGTGATAAGCATGTTGATAGCATGTATCCTTAATATGATTTGATGAGAATAGCACTTTTTGTATGTGGTCTTCCTCCAAAGAACCTGTAACTCCAATCTAATCAAGAGAAAAATATCAGTTAAACTCAAAGTGAGTGACATTCTACATATTACCTCAACAATATTCCTCAAAACTGTCTAGTTCATCAAAAATAAGCAAAGTCTGAGACTGTCACAATCCAGAGGAGACTAAGGAGGCATGATGACTAAATGTAATGTGGTATTCTAAATGGGATCCTGGACCAGAAGAAAGACTTTAGACAAAAGCTAAGGAAATGTGAATACAGTGTGGACTTTAGTTAATAATAACGTATCAATATTGTTTCATTAGTCCTGACAAATATATCATACTGATGCAAGATGTTAAAAATAGGAGAGCCTGGATGCTGAGTATAGGAAAACTCACTGTATTATCTCTGCAAATTTTCTGTAAATTTAAAACTGTTCTAAAATTTAAAACATTTAAAAGGAAATAAAAAAATTTAGGAAGCATATGTAGCATGACATCCTTTTTTCCTTTCTTCTTTTTTTTTCTCTTATTTGTTTTCATCCATCTGTGCATTCATCTCTCCTTCCAGCCATTGTTCTCTCTTTATATACAGACAGAGGTGTTTGTAATGATGCTCACCACATTTTAAAGACTAAGCATCTCAATAGTGAAATTTTTTGTGATTTTTCTGAATGTTTTTATTTTTTATTTTTTTGTCATAAAAGATATGGTAGTTCTTATAATTCTTTACAAGAATCCCTGGTTGAAAAAAGATTAAGCACTGAAGTAGAGCTTAAATTCTGAAGTATTTGGGTTGTGGAAGGCTCCAGTCTTGGGAGAGCCTTAAATCCATTGTGAGTCTTGACATAAGTCCAGATGCCATTTGAGTTCTTCCTGATTGTTAAACCAACAACATGGCTCTGCATAAACAAGTTGTGCTTGAATTATTTTTAATAATCATGTGTTATTTCTACCAAAGCATTAAAATAACTTTTTTTTTTTTTTTTTTTTTTAATGAGGGGACTGGGGAGAGAAGTGCCAATCATTAAAAACTTTTTATCCTGATTATATGGCAATTATGATAGGAATCAATGTATTGTTTCATTTTATAAGGAGATGGAGGATATTTGAGTCAAGATTTTCATTTGACCCTAAATTACCGTAATCCACCAGTACATTTGAATGTAGTTTATTATATAAGCAAAAACAAAAGATAAACCAGTATCTTCTTAATCACCCTCCCATGAGAACTCCCACAAAAAAAAAAAAAAAAAAAAAAGTGCCTTAATTGTATGATTTTGCTGTTTGTTTTTACAGTCAGCCACTATGGGCATAAAGAATGAACAGACTGATCCCATCTTAGTCCAGCAGAGTTTCATTAGTTTGTAGCCAAGAAGCAAAGCATATCTAAAAGTGTGCAATCCATTTAATTAATAGCAGAGCTCTGCCTAATGTGAGAGGTGGGTCTGACTTGGTACAAGTTATTGCTATTTCAGTTTAATATAATTGCAACAAGGGATTGGTTAGGAATATATGAAAGAAGACAAAACTTAAGAAGAATCATCCTACCTTTTCATTCCATTCTCTAAAAAGTTGGCCAAATCTCTCAATTTGTAAAATTTAGTGTTTATTTGAAGTAAGTTCTAAAACTTTCAAATTTTGGCATTAGAACAAATATCCAGGATCGCCAAGTCCAACCCCTTCACATTGCAGATGAGGAACAGAGGATCTATGTGCTCAGTTTTAAGGAAATCTGATAAATTCAATTCTGCTTACAAAATAGATCAATCAGGATGTGGATATTAGTTTTACAAAATGATTCGATGTTAAATTCCTTTAAATGTGCTCCTCATATATTTTATAATTATGATTCAACTCATAACAATTGAATTCACAAATAATTTGTAGAAATTCAGCAAATATATATCCATAGGCTGTCTTCTATGTATAAGGCTCCATGCTAGACACAACAGGGACAGTAGAAATGACACTTGCTCCAAGGGAAAGTAATATACAGTTTTAAAGAAAACTTCATTTATCCTGTAACCTGATGCTCCCCTGTAAACAAACAGAACAGGGTGCAACTGTTTTCAGAACTCATTAAAGTCCAGAGACAAGCAACTAAAACCATTGTTAGTTCCAATCTCATTTACTGGTGCCATCGTCTTCCTCCCCATCTCCCTTCCCTTCACTGCTTTTCTTGTGGGCCAATAGCCCACAAACAGCTAATTAAACAAGTGAAGCATTCACATATGATGATATCCAAGAAATTAAACTCACCCCAACAGAAATGAACTAAAAAGGAAAAAGTAGTAAAGTTATTCCAAATCCTTTACTGTTTAATTGGCTTTGATTTTGAATTTTTATTATATAGTGGACACATGTCTTAATACTTAAATTAGCCCAAATTACTGGCTTGCAGTCAACTCAGATTACTGGTTTGGAAATCATACAATCTGGCTTTAAATGTGACTCTCTACTGTTTGTCTCCACCGCCCACCCCCCATCCCTATTTATCTTCTTAGGATCATTATGAGTCAGAATCGACTCTATGGCAGTGGGTTGGATTGGGTTTGGTTTATTTATTTTCTCAAAAGGAGTATGCTCCTAGAAAGGGAAACATAGCTGATACTGTTGTTGTTAGGTGTCATCAAGTCAATTCCAACTCATAGCAACACCATGTACAACAGAACCAAACACTGCCCTGTTCTGCACCATCCTCAAAATGCTTGCTATGCTTGAGCTCATCGTTGCAGCCACTGTGTCAATCCATCTCACTGAGGGTCTTCCCCTTTTTCTCTGACCTTCCACTTTACCAAGCATGATATCCTTCTCCGGTGACTGTTCCCTTCTGACCATATGACCAAAGGTGAGACAAGCCTGGCCGTTCTTGCTTTTAAGGAGCATTCCGGCTGCACTTCTTCCAGGATAGATTTGTTCATTCTTCTGGCAGTCCATGGTATTTTCAGTATTCTTCACCAACACCACAGTTCAAAGGCATCAACTCTTCTTTGGTCTTCCTTATTCACTGTCCAGCTTTCACATGCATATGAGGCAATTGAAAATAGTCTGGCATGGGTTAGACTCATCTTAGTCTTCATAGTGACATCTTTGCCCCTAATCACTTTAAAGAAGTCTGATACAGTACTGTACTACATATCAGTCAACACACTTTTGGGAAACTCCACCCTGGTGGAGGGTATTTGCCCGTAGGTGATTAGAGAGTTTGTAAAACCTTAGAATAACTCTACAACTAGGAAAAATGAAAAGGAAACAAAACTTAATCCTTTATTTATAGTAGCAAAGCAGCCATGTGAAAATCAAGGTGATTTATTATAAAGGATTGGCAATTTCGATGGAATGATAAAAGTAAGGTGTTACTTATGCCTGGATCATTGTACCCCTGAGATAGTCATGGTGATGGAAGGTTCCATATAGACACAACAGGAGTTTCATGGAGATTACATTCAAGTGCATCTATAATATTTGGGTCAGTGTCTAAATAATGTTCAATATTCACCAGTTCCTGGTTCCTTTCCCGGGATCCTGATACTAATGTCTTCCAGGCTCACTGAATTTGCAGTAGCAGCAGTTTTTTTCTTTTTCTTTCTTATTTATTTATTTTTTTTAATGTGTGTCCAAGTTGAAGGTTTGGAGTAGTTATGAAGAAAATTTGACTAAAAGAAAAACAAAGTCCAATAACAAAAACAACTTATTGGAGGAGGAGAAAAGTCAAGGTTAATTTAGATTTCTAAAGATGTTATGTTTCTGGCCAGGGGAAATAACATATTTTGCCAGTTAATTTCAAGAGATCCCTGACTGGGCTCAGAAACAAATGACACAGATGTTGGAGCTTCTACCTGGAACTGTATGACCAGCCTTACATCCCTTTGTTGTTGTTGTTGTTATGTGCCCTCCAGTCATCTCCGACTCATAGCAACCCCTCCCTGGGTTTCTGAGGCAGTATCATTACAGAAGTAGGTTGCCCAATCTTACCTTCTGAGGAGTGGCTGGTGACTTTGAACTGCCAACCTTCTGGTTAGCAGTTAAGTACCTTAGGTAGGTAGTACGCCACTAAAGCTCCCAAACTTAGTTCTCTAGGAGATCACAAATTGTCCATGTCCTTTCAATTCATGTACCTTTTCATTTAGAAGTGACAATGCTGAAGCTGGGCTCCCCACTGAGTAAATGGGGTGAAAAAGTGCACTATGTGCCTGGCAGTCCCTGTGCAGCAGCTTCATGTGTCCCTTGGCAAATCCTACCACTTTTGGAAAGACCTGTTGCTATTTATGTTTTGGCCTCGCCTGTTCCCTTCCTCTTCTTGTGGATTAGACATGCTTTCCTCCCTACACACAGAATTCCCCTTGGTTTTTTTCTGGAAAGGGTCAAGGCACAGCTGACATATGTGGCCATATCCTCATGTCCTAAGTAATCTAAAAGGCTTGATAGGCTTCCAGGGGAAGTTAAGGACACATAAACTGGCCACCTTAACATTTGACAAACAAGAAGGGCTCATGGGAATGAAGTGTAAAATTAATTAAAATGTCAAGATTGAGACTTCTAAAAAGAAAATTGTGAGAGGAACATTGGCATCACATGTGGTGAGCGTGGGGGCCTTTTCCAATTCTTTTATAAAGAGTCAGCCCACATGTGAGACAGACGCTCCCATCTGAATGTTCTGAGCAACTTGCACACTGGGGTAGGGGAAGTAGAAGGAGAAAGATACAATGTGAACTGCCAGCCTAAGTGTTTCATGGTCATTCATCCCTTGAATTCATCATGGTCATTCATCCTGAATTGCTCCTGGACTGTTACCAAAACCAAACCACACTCATTGCCATCAGGTCAGTTCTGATGCATAGTGACACTATATGACAGGGTACAGCTGCCTCATAGAGTTTCCATGGTCATAATCTTTACAGAAGCAAACTGCCACATCTTTTCTTCTGTAGATCAGCTAGTGGCTTCCAACCACACAACTTTTGGTTGGCAGCTGAGCACTTTAACCACCACACCACCAGGGCTCCTTGACTGAAAAAACCAAACCAACTCCACTGCCATAGAGTTGATTCTGACTCATAGCAACCCCTTCTATACATCACTGGAAGTGAGAGGGATGTTCCATGATCCTCCATTCAGGCCTGATATTTAGCTATGTGCAGTTTTACAGCCAAAGTGATGGGTAAAATACTGAAATACTTTCAAGCCTCCAGATGTCCTTGCTCTGCCATGCTGGCTCCATCCCTGGGACTCTCAGTCCTCCTCCCCATCTAACAACTAAAAAGCCAACATTTGGCACAACAGGCAGTCTCCAGGACTCACTCTAGTCCCTCACCCGCTGTGATTTTATCTATACATGTGATGTAGTACTTGGAAAATATTTTGAATGTAACTTTGCTCCCAAGAAGTTCATTTAGTGCTGATAGATTGACTGACTTTCTGAGAAATATGTAGAAAACTTTTTTGTATACCATATTTGGACAATACCAGGAGTAGATAGACTAGATAGTATATTAGTTTGTTCCAAGCAAGTTGCATACTTACAGTTCCATCTTTATATTTTACCAGCTGGTGAATTAGGGGGCCCCAACTATGTCTACCGAGCCCCATTGTTCCCAGGATCTATAGAAAACAAGGCTCTCAGAAGTTAATGGCAGCAATGTTGAAGGAGAATCTTAGGAACCAGAGACCTTTGATATCCAGCTAGGTGATCTCTGGACTCCTGATCTCTTGGAATGAGCTGAAGTGGAAGGAATGTCTTTAATGAAAGGAGGACCTTCAAGGGACTGAAAAACTTGCTTGCTTTGCAGAGCAGGCTTTGGCATCCCTCTAAATTTGTGCAAACTAAGGGTCTCAACTATACAGCCATATCTAAAGTTTCCATTTCCTTCCATGCAATTCAGGATATACCAACTAGGACAAAATTCGTCAATACATTTTCTTTTCCTATTTATTAAGGGTAACTCCCATTTGGCTACATTTACAAGTGAATGTCACAACTACCACAGATCATTTTTTCATCTTTCATTCTATTTGAATATCACTTTGCAACTTTAAATGTCACTAGAGTTGGATTTATATTGCATATATCTACTTTTTGAGGGGATAGACAGGTAAGGGCAATGCAGGGCATAAGAGAGGAATCTCCAGGATGGACTTTTGGCCTGGGCATTTTCAGTCAGGGCCTATAGCAATCCCGTTAGATCAATAGTTTTCAATTTTTTCCTTTCCGAGTTCAACAAGAACAAGAGCAGTCCCCCCCCCACCATTTTCTTTTTAAAGTCAATTTTGAATAAAGAGTCTTATGCTTTAAAACAAACAACTTTGTAAATCTCTGACATACACTAACACCCTCATTCTCGCAAATAAGAATTCTCCAGTTCTGAGAGGTTTTAGCCTTTCTAGTGTGCTCTGGTAACGTAGTGGCTAAGGTATTTGACTGCTAACCAGAAGTCTGGCCATTCAAACCCACCAGCCACTCCTCAGAAAGAAGGTTGGGCAATCTACTTCCGTAGTGATACTGCCTTGGAAACCCAAGGAGGGGTGGCTAGGAGTCAGGTCCAATTCAACGGCACACAACAACAACACCAGTGTGTACCCAGCATCTCCCCTTAGGAGGAGGTGGGCTGGATTCAAGTGGCCTCTTTCTCAGCCCAGTACTTGCCCCAGCCATTGATGCTTAATTCAAATAGAGCTAGTCCTCCTTTTGTTATATTTTTCCTACCTGTTCGGAAAAGTTGTCCTTTCAAAGGAAGAGCCCCTGTTCATAGAACTCTGAATGGAGCTGTGGGTGCAGTAGGAAGAACACATGGAGCTCAAAGTAAGGAGACATCTAAGTGCAAACATCTGGACTGCTGTCTCAGGCCTATGCCTCAGCACAAGGACAGCTTGAAGCTGTGATAAGCTCTCTTGATTTCTTATTCTGTGCTCAGAGCTGCATCCTGAATTCTTTAGGGAAGCTCCTGTTTCTGTAATGCTGAAGTACTTGGCAGAAAATGGGATGAAAATGATGTAACAACGGAGCTGAAAATTAGCATAGCTTTAGATAGTCCTGTTAATCATATGCTCTCTCCCTTGGGTTCCAGTTCATCCCTAGAGGATAGGTAAGGCAGTGGGCCCTTGCCTGCTGACTGAGGGTAGCAGTAGGTTTTAACCAAGTCCCAGAAGTCCAGGGACTCATGGTGTCTGTTGGTGTTCTGGGAGTGTAACAACTGTGGACACCAAAGGGCTGATGCTGTTATTTTTCCCAATATCAGGGCTGCAGCTACAGGTTCAGTTTGGTCCAAGGATAGCTACATCAGTACTTCCCCCTTCAGGTGGAACTGCTTTCAGTTTAAATGAGAGAAAAAATACATGCTTAATCTCTAGCAGGTGATTCGGCTTCATTATCATATATTTAGATGCAAAGCAATTGTTGCCCCATGAATGACACTTGAAAATAAGCCTCATGGTCAAGAGATTCCATTTGGTGTATCACATTGGTCTGGTAATAATCAATTTGGAATTGTAAAATGTACTGCTTAGTATAATATACTTCAGTTTTTATTTGGCCCAGTTCCACCATGGCCCCAAAGAATTCCTCATAAAGGCACATCTGAAAATACTCTACTAGGTGTTCAGGGCCAGATTTTGACTGGACTATGGAAGCAATGTTTCTGCATCAGACGCCAGATACCAGATAAAGGTTCAGGACATGGAAACATTTCTTGCTTTCTATCTTCTGGAGCTCCCTACCTTAAAACACAGCATACTTAATAGTTCTAGCATTCTGAGATGGGGGAAAGTAAGTGCCTCCCGGGACTTTTAGTTTCGTGGTCATAGTGAAGAATAAGGGATTAGAGCAAATGTGTATACGTTAAAGCTCTATTTTAAGGGGATCTGGGAAAGGAAGATCAGAATCTAGAATATTTCCCCCTAAAGTGTGGAGTGTGGAGTGGGGAGTTTCTTTCTACACTGGACCAGCCATAACATTTTCATGTGAATGGCTATTTTGCTGAATGGCAAATGTCTTGAGACATTTTGCCCTGATTTAAGAAACAAACCATATTAGCCTGGGTTCCCCACACAACACAAGGGCCTAAGGCAAAGTTATGTGCTACTATTTTTAGAGAGTGCAATCCCAGGGAAGAAAGAGTGGGTAAAAAAAGATTGAGATAGGGGCTAGGAGACCCAACATGAGGGTGTGTGATGGTTTGGTGTCAAATGCAGCTGAGGGCTAAGAGAAAGGGAGAATTTCTATTTCGCCTCTTGTTAGTCAGAGTTATCCAACACAACCTTAACTGCCTGTCCACTTAATCTCTCCCTTCTGGGTTGTACATGTGTGGGCACTGAGTGGTCCCATTCCTCATTAGCCTTGTCCTAAGGCACTTGCCTGCTAACCAGAAGGCTGGGGGTTCAAACCCACCAGCCACTCCTCAGAAGGAAGGTTGGGCTTTCTACTTCCATAGTGATACTACCTTGGAAACCGAAGGAAGGGCTGCTATGAGTAGGGTCCGACTCAATGGCAATTGAGTTTGGTTTGGTTTGAATACTGGCCATAACACCAATAAAAGTATTAAGCAGTTGAAGTCACTGTAATGTATCAGCTACCACTCCAGGCAGATAGAAAGATCTGTATTCAAATCCAGATTAAATGAACCTGGGGAAATTTCTTTGCTTTTCTGGGCCTGTTGCCTCACCTTCGTGAACACTGACTAAGGCAGTGTGCATAAAGTACCAGCTCTAAACCCTGAAACATTCATCACTGTGCATATTTATTTGATTTCCCAATAGAGAGAGAAGTTAGTTTTTGTTGAAGTGCTCCGTTACAGCAAGAAGCATCATTATAGCCTTTCTTGTCAGACCCAATCTGACACAAGTGTGTGTTTCCAAGTTAAATATAATGTGTAGTAAGACTGGTCAACAATCTTGTTTAACAAGCATCTTCAGGCCATCAAGTGAGGATTAACACTTTTCTCTTTGTTGTTGTTGTTATGTGCTGCTGAGTCAGCCCGATTCATAGCGACCCCTCAGTCCCTCAGTAGGTTTCTGTGGCAATATCACTACAGAAGTAGGATTTGCCCAACCTTTCTCTTTAGGCATCATCAATTATAGGTTTTCTTTGGACTTTTGTCACAAAGAAAGCAAACCAAAAGCAAGAGGTCAGAAACGCCAGAAACACCAAGGATGAAGTCAATCAACCAAAGATGGGAACTTTCATATTGTTCCACAAATACAAATATCTCAGACAAACTAGAAATATGTGTAAAACCAAACCCAAACCCACTGCCATCAAATCAACTATGACTCATAGAGACACTATAGGACAGAGTTGAACTGCCCCATAGTGTATCCAAGGCTATAAATCTTTACAGAAGCAGACTACCTTATTTCTCTCCTGTGGAGTGGATAGAGGGTTTGAACCACCAAACTTTTAGTCAGCAGCTGAATGCTTTAACCACTTCATCACCAGAGCTCCTACAAAAAATGTGGAGGAAAAAAACTGTGGGGCCCAAGCTAAGAGGATTGAGTTGCAAGAGGCAAGTCCTGTTGGGTAATGTTGGAGGCTGCATAGTGATGGTCATTGCAGTAGAGGCTAGAAGGGAACAGGTGATCAGTCCCTGAGACAGGTGAAGCTGAGACCATTCAACCCACAGTAGATATTTTTCCTCATCCTGTCTTCTTTATTTACTCAAGCCCTACTCTCCTGTACCCTTCCCTCATATTACATCTTTCCTTGGTAAAGAGTCTAGGAGTAATGAGACATCAGAGGGGCAGCATTCACATAGAGAGAAAGCTGTAGACAGGAATGCATAGATAAGAAGGGTACAGGGAAGGGGTCACAGAGAGGGGAGGGGAGGAGAGTTTTTTTTATGGTTGAGCATGGTAATCAGGGCTGTAAAATCAAATGTGCATGAACTATTGAATGTAAATTAAATCTGCTTTGTAAATTTGCTCCCAAAGCACAATTGGAGGGGGGAAGAGTCTAGGAGTAGCACTTGACAGATAGATATATATGGGAATAATATAGACTAAGGGGTATACTAAACAATGTGAAATTTGTCTATGAGACAATTATGTCATATTCACCTATGTCTCTGTGAGGCCCATGATGTCACAGAGGAATGCAGCAATGAATTTTATTTTATCTTTGATATTGTTACTTCCACAACTAATCCTCTAACTGAATCATGGAACTTATTTTTTTTTCCAGGAGAATGGCCACCAGATTGGATTTTTATAGTACTCTTCTCCCTCACATTATCTATAATTGATGGTAGAGAATGTTTACATTTCAACAGTTTGAAGAATAATTTAATATTATTTTTCAAGTTAATAAAATTTTATTTCCATTCTTTTATGTTTATTACAACTGAACGAATCACTAATCTTTTCTAAATGAAGATAATAATAAACAGAAAATAATAAGACAATACATTGCATAGTTCTCATCAAGGGAGTTATTGTTTAGTCCACTGGCTTTGAGAAATAGATTTCTAAAGTCTTTTACCTGTAGCCCAGATTAGGACTTTCTATAGCCTAATGGAAGCTTTTTATGTGATATTTGAGCAAATAGAAGCCTCAAGACCCAGCAGCAGATTCTCAGTTTTATATAAAATATGGATCTAAGTCATAGCTGTGCTTCCAACCGGAAATTCCCCTATGGCTCCTGGTGTGTTCCTCTGGCTGCTCCTGCCATTACTGACTCCACAACAAGAACATCAGGATTCCAAGGACACTGTGTCTCCTGGATTCATCAAGGGACCCTGCCCTGCTCTGGCTTCCTGATGGTGTGTCCACATCTGTCATTGTCCTCTCATTCCATCTCAATCTACTTTTCCAGCTGTTCATGCATTAATGTTTGCCAGCTCCCAGTTATTATTGCTCTTTAGGGCTCTTTCAGAATAAGGAGTGGGAAAGTTTGCAATTTAAACCTTACAGGTTTGAATTTTCAAATTGTGAACTTAAACCTTTGGGTGATTACTCTTGTCCAAATACAGCTTCCTGTCCTCATTAAGAAAAAAAAAAAGTCTCCAGAGACATTTGGACATCTAGTAGCTATTGCAAAAGAACATTATTAAGTATAAGAGGTCCAGAAACATATGGATTAAATTTCCTTTTAAATGAGCATCGTCTTCAGAATGAAGAGAGTGAATGAACTATTTGGCAGTATCCAGTTTGGAGCTGTTTAATAGTGAAATATTTGAAAGGTAAGGCAAAGAATGCAGCCTGTTTTTAAGGTTCCTAACTCTTAATCTTCGGAAACTCAAGGAGGGGTCGCTATGAGTCGGGTTTGACTCGACAGCACATAACAACAACAACAACAACAACTCTTAATCTTAAAAAGATTGCAAGGAGCTGTTATACTTTGTTCTGTTGGGGCCACTACTCAACAGTGAGAACTGTCATGCAGCATACCTACTGGCAGGGACTGGGAGACTGTCACTGTCCAAGGGCATTATTGAATGATGACTCATTGCTCAAATGCATTTCGCATTAGTAAATAAGTGATCAATAATATGAGCAGGGAGCTCTGGTGGCGTAGGGCCTAAGGCATTTGACTGCTAACCAGAGGGCTGGTGGTTCAAATCCACCAGCCACTCCTCGGAAGGAAGGTTGGGCAATTTACTTCCATAGTGATAGCACCTCAGAAACCCAAGGAGGGGTTGCTATGAGTCGGATTTGACTCCGTGGCAGTGGTTGCATTGTTGTGTTAATATATGGCATAAATAGACTATCAAGCTTAACCCACAATGCACAAACAGCAGAAAAGAACCTAGACAAATGGGACCTTCTAAAAATTAAAATTTTATGTGCTTCCAAGGACTTCTCTAGAAGAGTCAAAAGAGAACATACAGATTGGGAAAAAAATATTCAGCAATGGCATATCTGACAAGGGACTTATCTCTAGAATTCACAGAAAACTCCAACACTTCAACAACTAAAAGACAAATAATCCAATTTAAAAAATGGGCAGAAGACATGAATAGACACTTCACCAAAGAGGATATTCAAGTGGCCAACAAACATATGAAGAAATGCTCAGGATCATTAGCCATTAGAGAGACACAAACCAAAACAAATAGATACCATCTTGCCACAGCACTAGTAACAAAGTTCAACAAGACAGAAAATAACAAATACTGGTGATGATGGGGAGAGATTGAGACTCTCATACATGGCTGGTGGGACTGTAAAATGGTACAAACACTGTGGAAAGCAGTATGATGATTACTTAAAAAGTTGGAATTAGAAATACCATTTGACCAGCCATTCCATTACTAGGTATATATCCTAAAGAAGTGAGAGCCAGGACAAGAACAGGCATATGCACACCCGTGTTCATTGCAGCACTATTTACAATAGCCAAAAGATGGAAACAACCTAGGTGTCCATCAACTGAGGAATGGATAACCAAAC